>NC_046977.1:2167878-2307878 GCF_009769545.1 Cyclopterus lumpus | reverse complement strand
GTCCAAAAAACGGCTTAACGAGGAAAATTGGATGAAAAATTAGATTACAAATTTTTCTTCAAAACACGGCTCCTTAGCACTACTAGTGGTGAGAAAAACTCCACAGGGTGCCTTTAATATACATATATATATATATATATATATATGTACATTAACAGTCATACGCATGTGAGCTGGTTTACATTAATCCAGCTCACATGAGCTGAAGGACTTATTATTATTCCTGCTCTACTTATTGTGCGTCAGCTTCTCCGTCACTCGGATCTTAAGTGTCCAACACACGACTTTGAGATGTTTTAATCCTCCGATAACGTGGACGAGGAGCTCTCTGTTGTTTTCCGGGCTCAGAAACAGATTAAAATAAGTTAAATAAGAACAAACCAACACAACTGACAGGAATAAACTCAGTTTTGAAGTACTTGTACTTTTCTAGTATTTTCTATTTCAAATATTCTACATTTGTTATTTTTATTTGTTCATAGTTTATAAAATATGACCCATTGTGAAACATTGAAATTAGCGCCACTACAAATGAATACATCATGAAATCGATCCAATAATATAACGCTGACATTCTGCCTTTCGAGTTATCTTTTTAAAAAAAATAATTTTGGTGCCAATATTTTCACATTTTAACTTTTTTCTGCCCAACTTTTACTGAAGTAAATTATTGGAATACTTCTTCTATCTATTAAAACTATATATTATCTATCAAGCGTATTGATAATGAGGAAACCTGCACACATCACTTTGCATTGCTCTAAGTGTGTGCGGCGTGAAGGTGACACCGTGACCTTCACAGAACACGCGGAGCCAAAGAGGCAGAACGTGACAGAACCGACAGAAGGAACCGGTTCCCCGGCCCTCACCTGGTCTTCAGGTCCGGCCGCTGAGCGCCGCGCTGCTCGAGCTGCTGAGAGGAAAGAAAAGAAGAAAGAGGCTTTGGGACGGAAGATAAACCCGTCTGAGCCGCTGCACAGCAGGAAGTCAAGCCTCAAACCTGGAGATCAAGTCTGACTCAACAAACCCTGACTCAAGGAATTATATTATAATAATAATAATAATATATATGCACTACCTCCTCAAGATGCAGAGACTTCTGGGAGGCCAGCTTCAGCTCCTCACTGAGAGGGAGGAGGAGACATTAGAGGTAAAGACACAACAGGGGTGTTACACACACACACACACACACACACATACACACACACACACATAACGTGTTTATGTCAGATTTGATTATGAGCTGAACTGCTTGTTTTTTCCCTTTCACATCCGATAATGTATAAACCCATTCAGAGAAACAATAACCTGGCACTGAAATCTGCAGAAAATAAAAAACATTCATCATCATTTGAAGACGTGACCTGCGGCGGATGAATATATTTTATAGACTAGACAAAAGTCTTTAAAGTCCTTTTTAACTCCTAAAAGGGGAAACATCCGGCTGCTAAATGCTGCACTCTGCATTTGATCCCCTTCACCTAACACAGATATTTAAATATTGATTATAGAGCAAACTAAAGACTGGTGAAACACGTCTATTTAAAAGCAGTGACCATATTCTGGGATGCACTTTGTACAGATGTAATCCGGGGACTCGAGAGCCATCTGCCGCTCCTATTTTAAACATCTTAAAGGATTTACCGGCTTTAAAGCCCCTCAGGGTGTCGGACCCTCTGCAGCGATACAGTAGTGATACAGTAGTAGTGATACGGTAGTGATACGGTGGTAGTGATATGGTAGTGATACAGTAGTAGTGATACGGTAGTGATACAGTAGTGATACAGTAGTAGTGATACGGTAGTGATACGGTGGTAGTGATATGGTAGTGATGCAGTAGTTGTGATACAATAGTGATGCAGTAGTGATACAGTAGTGATACAGTAGTAGTGATACGGTAGTGATACGGTGGTAGTGATACGGTACTGACGCGGTAGTGATACAGTAGTGATATGGTAGTGATGCAGTAGTGATACGGTAGTGATACAGTAGTGATGCAGTAGTGATACGGTAGTGATACAGTAGTGATGCGGTAGTGATACGGTAGTGATGCGGTAGTGATAAAGTAGTGATACAGTAGTGATGCAGTAGTGATACGGTAGTGATACAGTAGTGATGCGGTAGTGATACAGTAGTGATACGGTAGTGATGCGGTAGTGATGATGAGGTAGTGATACGGTAGTGATACAGTAGTGATACGGTAATGATGATGAGGTAGTGATACGGTAGTGATACAGTAGTGATACGGTAGTGATGATGAGGTAGTGATACGGTAGTGATACGGTAGTGATGATGAGGTAGTGATACGGTAGTGATGATGAGGTAGTGATACGGTAGTGATACAGTAGTGATACGGTAATGATGATGAGGTAGTGGTACGGTAGTGATACAGTAGTGATGATGAGGTAATGATACGGTAGTGATACAGTAGTGATACGGTAATGATGATGAGGTAGTGATACGGTAGTGATACAGTAGTGATACGGTAGTGATGATGAGGTAGTGATACGGTAGTGATACGGTAGTGATGATGAGGTAGTGATACGGTAGTGATACGGTAGTGATGATGAGGTAGTGATACGGTAGTGATACAGTAGTGATACGGTAATGATGATGAGGTAGTGATACGGTAGTGATACAGTAGTGATACGGTAGTGATACGGTAGTGATGATGAGGTAGTGATACGGTAGTGATACAGTAGTGATACGGTAATGATGATGAGGTAGTGATACGGTAGTGATACAGTAGTGATACGGTAGTGATGATGAGGTAGTGATACGGTAGTGATACGGTAGTGATGATGAGGTAGTGATACGGTAGTGATACAGTAGTGATACGGTAATGATGATGAGGTAGTGATACGGTAGTGATACAGTAGTGATACGGTAGTGATGATGAGGTAGTGATACGGTAGTGATACAGTAGTGATACGGTAGTGATACAGTAGTGATACGGTAGTGATACGGTAGTGATGATGAGGTAGTGATACAGTAGTGATACGGTAGTGATGATGAGGTAGTGATACAGTAGTGATACAGTAGTGATACGGTAGTGATACGGTAGTGATGATGAGGTAGTGATACAGTAGTGATACAGTAGTGATACGGTAGTGATACGGTAGTGATGATGAGGTAGTGATACAGTAGTGATACAGTAGTGATACGGTAGTGATACAGTAACGATACGTCACGATATATAGCATCAGGATCACATTTAGACCCGGAGACGCATGTGGCGGCCGCGCCGTCTGGGAATTTATGAATCTGGATTATTTTTGGATGGCGGAACCGACTGATTTTCTGCCGTGGAGAAAGAAATGAGCTCCAAATGGGTCATCGTGGGGATTTGTGTCAAAGGAAGAAGCTCCGCGTGACTAACAGCTGGAGGAGAAGTGTGTAATTACATCGGCCACGCCTCCACCCTGTCGGAGGGATCGTCATTAAACCTGGTACGGAGATTCACGCTCCTCAGAGGATGAATCCGACCCACTTGGCCGATTCCCCTGATACGTCCTCTAGCGCCACCATGAGGCCGACGTGTGTTTTTAGAGGAATATCTCCACAACCTTTAGGTGGAGTGCTATAAAATGTGTTTTAGAACAGGATGAAATGTAATAACTTCCATTAACTCCTTAGCCTTTCACCAGGTCATCATATTAGTGTGTCCATTACTTCATTATACAGTATATATAAATATATATATATATTCACTGTATATATATATATATACACACACATATACAGTATATACATATTATTGGGATAATAACAGCTGGTTTAAACAATCAGGATTTGACCTCCAGTGACACCAGAAACAACATAGAACACACATCTGAGCTGTTTACAGCTGCTCTGTGAGATGCTACAAAGGTCACATTGATTCCACACACACACACACACACACACGCACACACACACACACTCTGATGTCATAGTGAGGCCAGCCGCCATGTTGGAGCCAGGCGGTCCTCGGAGGAGAGACGGAGCGGTTACATAACCGCAGCAGACAGAGGGAGGATGGAGGGAGGATGGAGGATGGAGGGAGGATGGAGGATGGAGGGAGGATGGAGGGAGGATGGAGGATGGAGGGAGGATGGAGGATGGAGGGAGGATGGAGGGAGGATGGAGGATGGAGGGAGGATGGAGGGAGGATGGAGGGAGGATGGAGGGAGGATGGAGGAGCACACTGTGTGGAGCAGACGGGATGGAAGCAGCAACAAAGCCACAGACTTCTAAACAAGCTGCTTCTGTTCCAGCGTAACTAAAGATGTTTAACATCTGCTCCTTCAGGAGGCTACGCATGTGGACGACGGCAATTCAGCCAATTAGAGCCATCCGGAGCTATGACATCACAGCTCGGGGCTCTGGTGACTAAGAGGAGGTGTGGCAGGATGATGCACACACACACACACACAAAGTATTTTTACCACGCATCAAAAACTCGATCCGTCAAAGCTCTGCCAATAATTAAGATTTTAATGGAGTTGTTGCTATGCCAACACAGCAATTATGCAGAGTCTGAATGCATTTTTCTTTATGTTACCAAAAAGTCTTGTTTCCTTTAAATCCACACCTGATATGAAAGGAGAAGGAAAAATACATCCCAGAATCTCAAAACTACAAACATACACGTCCATATGCTTCGTGGTTAAAGGTTTAGAGATTTAAGGATGTACAATAGACACGGTGAACACGGCAGAGTATTGTGCCCTGTACTCCACCGTCATACCTATAACCCCATGATGGCACCCGTTGGCTAATTATGGGATTCACACAGCAAGTCGTGGCATCTTCTCAAGTTGAGAGCGGCGAAGCGTTTAATGACACGTTTGACATTTCAGGGAGAGGGTGTGTGGTGGTGTGTGTGGTGGTGCGTGTGTGTGTGTGTGTGTGTGTGGGGGGGGGGGTCCCCTCTACAGGACACACCTCCGTCATCACAGTACTCACATTTCCTTGCAGAGGACTCTGATTTGCTGGTTTTCTGAGCCGCTCCGCTCCTTCGACAGACTGAGCTCCTCCTGGTGTTTAGAGTTCTGCTGTTTTAAAGCCTCGAGCTGAAGAGGAGCACACACACACACACACACACACACACACACACACACGCACACCACACACGCACACACACACACACGCGCGTCTTACTTATCAGTCTGAAACCCAAAAGATCTTCAACGTGAGACAAAGACGAGCAGGAAATCTTCACGTCGCAAAAGCAGCAAATGTTTGACTTTGTTGTTTCGAATGTTTCTTTTAAACCATTAAATCAATTATCAGAATAATCGTCGCCGGGGGCAACCTGGAGGTTCAGAGACCTTTTGTTGCGTCTCACTCTTTCATGGCCTCTCTGTCATAAAGAATACACATGATTTACCCCTCAAAACCATCTACTGTCCACCATGAGAACATATATTCAACATCAGAGGACCGGCTGCAGCCGTTCTTAAAGAAACACAACCCTGTGGTACTTTTGGTGAGTCGGCAACGAGCAGAATGAGTTCAACCTTAAAAAGTCTCTCGTTCAATTCATCCGGAGATGAAAAAGAGAAAAACCCGTCTCATGAATCTTCAAAATGACACGTGCGGCGCTGCAGCTTTAAAATAGCAAACAGAGAGCGAACGCGTGTGACTTTCACATCGATGCATTCGTAGCCGACGGCAACGCGGCATCGATTCCCCACCGCCGGCCGGCTGCCCCTGCTCCACGCCAGTTTTCACGCCTCTGCACGAGAGTTTATGACTTCAGGATTCATCTCCAGATGTAAACAAATAAACACGCGCGTGCAGAACGTAAACACACATCACAACAAACCTGTCCGTCCCACACCGATGCACCTCCTCCTGCACACAGAGTCTCACCAGAAGGCTCACGGAGCTTCCTACCTGGTAGTGGGGCGAGTAGACGCCACCGGAGAAGCCCTGACGCAGAGCGGCTACGTCCATACCGGCAGCGCTGCCGGACCTCCAGCTGCTCTTCAGCATCGCACGCACGGACTGAAGCGCGGGAACGAGGCCGGGCATCAATAAACCATCAGCCCTCGTCCCCCGCCGTGCACAGCTGCGAGGGGGAAATGGAGAGCAGCCTCTCTCTCTCTCTCTCACACACACACACACAGTTGGGTTAAAGAAGCTGAAGCACTCCCCCCCCCCCCCCCCCCCCCCCCCCCCCCCCCCCCCCCCCCCCCCCCCCCCCCCCCCCCCCCCCCCCCCCCCCCCCCCCCCCCCCCCCCCCCCCCCCCCCCCCCCTTTCTCCGGCCCACTCTTGTTTCCTCACTTTCTACCGTATGTTCACACTGATCCTCCTTTCGTTCACAGTGATTAAAAATGATGATTCATTCATGTTTTTAGTGTAATATGAGATGCATTCGACAATCTCACTGGAGCTGCAAACAAACTCTTATTTTCCATTCTCAAATCGCTAAGAATTAGATTAAAAAAAGACAGAAAGCGGATTCCTTCCAAAACCCACTTATATATGTTTCCTGTGGAATGACGAGCATCAGGACGACAGAACAAAAGGCGTGAAGGATGCGCTCCCTCTCCCACTCGTTTACTAAATACAAAATCAGTTTTCAACCGTAGAAGGTGGAGAAACTCCATCAATGAACCACGACTGAGCGTCTGGAACCAACACGTTGGGGTTTTAACGGCGTCGCGGTGGTTCAACGTTTCATTATCCATCAATTAGTCTCAATTGTTTTTCCAGAGTGATCGTTCCATTACTCCAAAGCCCAAAGATGACTCCATCCATCCCATTACTAAATTAATAACACATCAGAACACAAGCCAACTCAACGTCTGCAGCCAAAGGTTTGTGGAAGGACAAATGTAAATGCTCAAAAAGCAGATTAATGTTCCATCTCTACTCAAGAAGTCCCCAAATATCCAGTTCACCGTCATAAAAGAGGAAGAAAACCAGCAAATATGAACCACTGGAAACGCACGCACGCACGCACGCACGCACGCACGCACGCACGCACGCACACACACACACCACACACACACACACACACACACACACACACACACACACACACACACACACACACACACACACACACACACACACACACACACACACACATCTATAGAGGGGGAGAGAGAGAGGGGGGGGGAGGGAGGGAGAGGGAGAGAAAGTGGGAGGGATAGAGGGAGGGAGAGAGGGAGAAAGAAAGGGAGGTAGAGAGAGATAGAGAGAGAGGTAGAGAGAGGTAGAAATAGAGATAGATAGAGAGAGAGGTAGAGATAGAGATTGATAGAGAGAGAGGTAGAGATAGAGAGATAGAGAGGTAGAGAGAGGTAGAGATAGAGATAGATAGAGAGAGGTAGAGATAGAGATAGATAGAGAGGTAGAGAGAGAGATAGATAGAGAGGTAGAGAGAGGTATAGATAGATAGAGAGAGGTAGAGAGAGATATATAGATAGATAGAGGTAGAGAGAGGTAGATATAGAGAGAGGTATGGATAGATAGATAGAGGTAGAGAGAGGTAGAGATAGATATATAGAGGTAGAGAGAGGTAGAGAGATGTAGAGAGAGGTAGAGAGAGGTAGAAAGAGATAGAGAGAGGTAGAGAGGTATAGAGGGGTAGAGATAGATAGAGAGAGGTAGAGATAGATAGAGAGAGGTAGATAGAGGTAGAGAGAGGTAGAGAGAGGTAGAGAGAGGTAGAGATAGATAGAGAGAGGTAGAGAGAGGTATAGATAGATAGAGAGAGGTAGAGAGAGGTAGAAAGAGGTAGAGAGAGGTAGATAGAGGTAGAGAGAGGTAGAAAGAGGTAGAGAGGTAGAGATAGATAGAGAGAGGTAGAAAGAGGTAGAGAGATGTAGGGAGAGGTAGAGAGGTAGAGATAGCTAGAGAGATGTAGAAAGAGGTATAGAGAGGTAGAAATAGGTAGAGAGAGGTATAGAGGGGTAGAGATATATAGAGAGAGGTAGAGATAGAGAGAGGTATAGATAGAGAGAGGTAGAGAGAGGTAGAAAGAGGTAGAGAGATGTAGATAGAGAGAGGTAGAAAGAGGTAGAAAGAGGTAGAGAGATGTAGATAGAGGTAGAAAGAGGTAGAGATAGATAGAGAGAGGTAGAAAGAGGTAGAGAGATGTAGAGAGAGGTAGAGATAGATAGAGAGATGTAGAAATAGGTAGAGAGAGGTAGAAAGAGGTAGAGAGAGGTAGAGAGAGGTAGAGAGAGGTAGAAAGAGGTAGAGAGAGGTAGAGAGAGATAGAAAGAGGTAGAGAGAGGTAGAGAGAGGTAGAAAGAGGTAGAGAGAGGTAGAGAGAGGTAAGAGAGGTAGAGAGAGGTAGAAAGAGGTAGAGAGAGGTAGAGAGAGGTAGAAAGAGGTAGAGAGGTAGCGATAGATAGAGAGAGGTAGAAAGAGGTAGAGAGATGTAGAGAGAGGTAGAGAGGTAGGGATAGATAGAGAGATGTAGAAATATGTAGAGAGAGGTAGAAAGAGGTAGAGAGATGTAGAGAGAGGTAGAGAGGTAGGGATAGATAGAGAGATGTAGAAAGAGGTAGAGAGAGGTAGAAAGAGGTAGAGAGAGGTAGAGAGAGGTAGAGAGGTAGAGAGAGGTAGAGAGAGGTAGAGAGAGGTAGAAAGAGGTAGAGAGAGGTAGAGAGAGGTAGAGAGAGGTAGAAAGAGGTAGAAAGAGGTAGAGAGAGGTAGAGAGAGGTAGAGAGGGGTAGATAGAGGTAGATAGAGGTAGAGAGAGGTAGAGAGAGGTAGAGGTGGTTCTCTGTATTTCCTTGAGTGCGTCTGAACAGTCGCTCAGTGATGAATCCTGATGCGTAATAAAAAGCCTGCAGCAGCTGAACGTACATGTGACTCCTTTCCGTCACAGGAAGTCACACTCGTGCACACACACTCGTGCACACACACTCGTGCACACACACACACACACACGTTCCATCGAGGCCTTCTGCTCACCTGCGTCTCCAGCGTCTCGTTCTCATTGGTCAGCTTCTCCAGTGAGAGCGCCGCCCTCTCCGACTCTCCAGCAGCCTGAAAACAAACATAAAGATATTTAAAAACACGCAGCGCCACGCTGGTGAAAGCATCTTAAAATATAAAATATAGCAAACACGTCTCGCTGAGATGAAATACGATGACAGGAAAACTTGTGTTTGTCCTCACTGGTGCATTATCACGCTTTTTATATCCCATACTTCCTCTATTTTGGGGATTATTTACATACATGTATGTTGTGTACTGCATCTTTACTGCAGTAAATCAGCTGTAAGTAATCAACAAATAAACATCCGCTTTTTTCATTTATGCAGCAGTTATTCAGGTTTTTGGCCACTAGGGGGCAGCGCAAACAAGCTGTGAACCCAACATGGAACTATTCAGCTTTATAAAAAGTAATAAAATGTCAAACAAGTGCTTATTTCCACGTCCATTAGTTTCAGAGCGTGATCATTCAGTCAAGGTAGTTGTGTTCATCTGAAGTAATAAACAATGTTCTCTCTTGGAGCTCTGGTTTGGGGTCTCCAATGTTCTCTCTTGGAGCTCTGGTTTGGGACTCCAATGTTCTCTCTTGGAGCTCTGGTTTGGGACTCCAGGTGTTCTCTCTTGGAGCTCTGGTTTGGGACTCCAGTGTTCTCTCTTGGAGCTCTGGTTTGGGACTCCAGTGTTCTCTCTTGGAGCTCTGGTTTGGGACTCCAATGTTCTCTCTTGGAGCTCTGGTTTGGGACTCCAGTGTTCTCTCTTGGAGCTCTGGTTTGGGACTCCAATGTTCTCTCTTGGAGCTCTGGTTTGGGACTCCAATGTTCTCTCTTGGAGCTCTGGTTTGGGACTCCAATGTTCTCTCTTGGAGCTCTGGTTTGGGACTCCAATGTTCTCTCTTGGAGCTCTGGTTTGGGACTCCAATGTTCTCTCTTGGAGCTCTGGTTTGGGACTCCAGTGTTCTCTCTTGGAGCTCTGGTTTGGGTCTCCAATGTTCTCTCTTGGAGCTCTGGTTTGGGACTCCAATGTTCTCTCTGGGAGCTCTGGTTTTGGGACTCCAATGTTCTCTCTTGGAGCTCTGGTTTGGGACTCCAGTGTTCTCTCTTGGAGCTCTGGTTTGGGACTCCAATGTTCTCTCTTGGAGCTCTGGTTTGGGTCTCCAATGTTCTCTCTTGGAGCTCTGGTTTGGGACTCCAGTGTTCTCTCTTGGAGGTCTGGTTTGGGTCTCCAATGTTCTCTCTTGGAGCTCTGGTTTGGGACTCCAGTGTTCTCTCTTGGAGCTCTGGTTTGGGACTCCAATGTTCTCTCTTGGAGCTCTGGTTTGGGACTCCAATGTTCTCTCTTGGAGCTCTGGTTTGGGACTCCAGTGTTCTCTCTTGGAGCTCTGGTTTGGCACTCCAATGTTCTCTCTTGGAGCTCTGGTTTGGGACTCCAATGTTCTCTCTTGGAGCTCTGGTTTGGGACTCCAATGTTCTCTCTTGGAGCTCTGGTTTGGGACTCCAATGTTCTCTCTTGGAGCTCTGGTTTGGGTCTCAATGTTCTCTCTTGGAGCTCTGGTTTGGGACTCCAATGTTCTCTCTTGGAGCTCTGGTTTGGGTCTCCAATGTTCTCTCTTGGAGCTCTGGTTTGGGACTCCAGTGTTCTCTCTTGGAGCTCTGGTTTGGGTCTCCAATGTTCTCTCTTGGAGCTCTGGTTTGGGACTCCAGTGTTCTCTCTTGGAGCTCTGGTTTGGGACTCCAGTGTTCTCTCTTGGAGCTCTGGTTTGGGACTCCAATGTTCTCTCTTGGAGCTCTGGTTTGGCACTCCAATGTTCTCTCTTGGAGCTCTGGTTTGGGACTCCAATGTTCTCTCTTGGAGCTCTGGTTTGGGACTCCAATGTTCTCTCTTGGAGCTCTGGTTTGGGACTCCAATGTTCTCTCTTGGAGCTCTGGTTTGGGTCTCCAGCGCCTCCAGAGGAGTAAAGCTCCACTGAGTTCACCAGCTGGTCTCTAACTGGCTGCTGTTTGTAAAGCTTTCATCTCTGAAAACATCTGCCGGCTGCAGCTGGAAACAACGCTGCAGAGAGCATTGAAAATAACTCAAAAAAGATGCCACAACATTACGTTAAGTTCAGGGAACGATGGAGATTGTTCTCTTATGAGTCATTAAATCACTGCTCTTATAACAATATCAATTAGATAAGCAGAACATCTGGGTATAATTAAAGATTCTGTTACATAACGCATAAAAGATCTAAATCACTCTCACATTATACTGAAGCCCAAAAAAAGACATTAGCGCAACAAAAAAACACAAAAAAACCAGCGTGCTATAAATAGAGCGGGTCGTTAAAGATGTCGGCCTCGAGCTCGTTCATCTGTTCGTAACGAGTCCCGTGAAGCGAGAGGAGAGCGCTCCGACTTCAGGGAAAGAGGAAAAAACACTCTGGAACTTTAGAGAAGAATATTAAAGCAGCGCAGACTTTAGTTATTATTATTTGATTTATTTAACAGAGTTTGTCCTCGGCCCATAATCACACCGTGTGGAACGAGACCTCAATTGATACATTATAATCATTCTAAATGAATAGAATGTATCATTTATGTTTCATTCTTTACATAAATGATACATTCTAATCATTCTAAATCATTAGAATGTATCATTTATGTTTCTTTCTTCACATAAATGATACATTATATCTTACTTTAAAACATGACATTCCTAGTGAGGGAAAGTAACTAAGTACATTAATCAAGTACTGTACTTAAGTCAGGTACTTGTACTTTACAGAGTATTTCAGTTTCTCTCCTTTATACTTCACTACATCTCAGAGGGAAATGCTGTAATTGTTACACCACTTCATTCAATTGATGCATTAAATGATTCTGATTAAAAACACAAAATATTATCAGCAAATAAACATCGTTAACATTACTGTGACGCATTAATGTGTGTGTTGTTTTTAACTCCTTTAATGTAGGTCAGCCCGCTCTCCGGACACTCATCGGCTGTTTTGGACCCAGGCTGCTAAAAGGTTTGTCATCATCGTCATCGTCATCATCATCATCATCATCATCATGTTGATTATATATTTTGTATAATAGCTTTCTCAAGCTGAATTACTTATTTCCAAGAAACATGTGAACACGTCTCTGGTACAAGATTTAAAGTGGTTCTGAGATGTAGTACAGTAAGAAGTACAATATGTACCAATATGTACCTCTGAGAGGTAGTACAGTAAGAAGTACAATATGTACCAATATGTACCTCTGAGAGGTAGTACAGTAAGAAGTACAATATGTACCAATATGTACCTCTGAGAGGTAGTACAGTAAGAAGTACAATATGTACCAATATGTACCTCTCAGAGGTAGTACAATAAGAAGTACAATATGTACCAATATGTACCTCTGAGAGGTAGTACAGTAAGAAGTACAATATGTACCAATATGTACCTCTGAGAGGTAGTACAGTAAGAAGTACAATATGTACCAATATGTACCTCTGAGAGGTAGTACAATAAGAAGTACAATATGTACCAATATGTACCTCTGAGAGGTAGTACAGTAAGAAGTACAATATGTACCAATATGTACCTCTGAGAGGTAGTACAATAAGAAGTACAATATGTACCAATATGTACCTCTGAGAGGTAGTACAATAAGAAGTACAATATGTACCAATATGTACCTCTGAGAGGTAGTACAGTAAGAAGTACAATATGTACCAATATGTACCTCTGAGAGGTAGTACAATAAGAAGTACAATATGTACCAATATGTACCTCTGAGAGGTAGTACAATAAGAAGTACAATATGTACCAATATGTACCTCTGAGAGGTAGTACAATAAGAAGTACAATATGTACCAATATGTACCTCTGAGAGGTAGTACAGTAAGAAGTACAAGTGTACAAGTACCTCCTCCTGCAGCGCTCGGACGTCTTTCTTTGCCTGCTCCGCTTTCTGCTCCAGCTCTGAAACAGGAAACAGGAAGACAATGTCATTTCATCTCGTTGACACACTTTTTAAATGAGCATGAGAGTCCGTAGAGACGAGTCAGACGTGTCATTGGACGTGTCATTGGACGTGTTGGACGTGTCATTGGACGTGTTGGACGTGTCATTGGACGTGTTGGACGTGTCATTGGACGTGTCATTGGACGTGTCATTGGACGTATTGGACGTGTCATTGGACGTGTCATTGGACGTATTGGACGTGTCATTGGACGTGTCATTGGACGTGTTGGACGTGTCATTGGACGTGTCATTGGACGTGTCATTGGACGTGTCATTGGACGTGTTGGACGTGTCATTGGACGTGTCATTGGACGTGTCATTGGACGTATTGGACGTGTCATTGGACGTGTCATTGGACGTGTCATTGGACGTGTCATTGGACGTGTTGGACGTGTCATTGGACGTGTCATTGGACGTGTTGGACGTGTCATTGGACGTGTTGGACGTGTCATTGGACATGTTGGACGTGTCATTGGACGTGTTGGACGTGTCATTGGACATGTTGGACGTGTCATTGGACATGTTGGACGTGTCATTGGACGTGTTGGACGTGTCATTGGACGTGTCATTGGACGTGTTGGACGTGTCATTGGACGTGTCATTGGACGTGTTGGACGTGTCATTGGACGTGTCATTGGACGTGTTGGACGTGTCATTGGACGTGTTGGACGTGTCATTGGACGTGTTATTGGACGTGTCATTGGACGTGTTGGACGTGTCATTGGACGTGTCATTGGACGTGTTGGACGTGTCATTGGACGTGTTGGACGTGTCATTGGACGTGTCATTGGACATGTTGGACGTGTCATTGGACGTGTTGGACGTGTCATTGGACGTGTTGGACGTGTCATTGGACGTGTCATTGGACATGTTGGACGTGTCATTGGACATGTTGGACGTGTCATTGGACGTGTTGGACGTGTCATTGGACGTGTTGTACGTGTCATTGGACGTGTTGTACGTGTTGGACATGTTGGACGTGTCATTGGACGTGTTGGACGTGTCATTGGACGTGTTATTGGACGTGTTATTGGACATGTTGGACGTGTCATTGGACGTGTCATTGGACATGTTGGACATGTTGGACGTGTCATTGGACATGTTGGACGTGTCATTGGACGTGTCATTGGACATGTCATTGGACATGTTGGACGTGTCATTGGACGTGTCATTGGACGTGTCATTGGACGTGTCATTGGACGTGTCATTGGACATGTCATTGGACATGTTGGACGTGTCATTGGACGTGTCATTGGACGTGTTATTGGACGTGTTGGACGTGTCATTGCACGTGTCATTGGACGTGTTATTGGACGTGTTATTGGACATGTTGGACGTGTCATTGCACGTGTCATTGGACGTGTCATTGGACGTGTCATTGGACATGTTGGACGTGTCATTGGACATGTTGGACGTGTCATTGGACGTGTCATTGGACATGTTGGACGTGTCATTGGACATGTTGGACGTGTCATTGGACATGTTGGACGTGTCATTGGACGTGTCATTGGACATGTCATTGGACATGTTGGACGTGTCATTGGACGTGTCATTGGACATGTTGGACGTGTCATTGGACATGTTGGACGTGTCATTGGACATGTTGGACGTGTCATTGGACATGTTGGACGTGTCATTGGACGTGTCATTGGACATGTTGGACGTGTCATTGGACATGTTGGACGTGTCATTGGACGTGTTGGACCTGCTCACCTCTCATGCTCTCCGCCGTCCTCCCGTTCTCCTCCTCGGCCGCCCGGAGCTGCCGTCTCTGAAACGGAGAAAAACATCAGCGAGCTGAAACACACTCGCGGTAAAACATTCTTGTTCCTTGAGCTCATGATGATGATGATGACGACGATGATGATGACGGATGAAAACAACTCTCTTAATGAGGCCACGAGCACAACGCCTCACGGAGGAACACTTGGACCCGGTTTCAGATCTGAGCTCTCTGCTACAGCTGAAACACTGATGGAGTTATTGATAAGCAGAGCATGTAGCAGCTGGTTGGTTTATGAGTCAAGCCAATAAACCAACGAACTCTACACTTCAATCAAATAACATTTACAGTATCACATCATTGCACGTTTATGATCGTGTCTTTTTCGCTGTTCTGTTAATTGCTGCTTCCTCTGAGGAGCGGCAGGTTTCCAGTCTGGCAGCACGGAGCCGCGTGTGAAGCGTATTTAAGACGCATATTTAGAGGCTTCAAGAAGCTCAGCGGGGCTCAACATGTCAGCGTGAGAACAGAAGCAGGTCGAATAGATTTCCTGTTGTGACTTTTACTAAATAAATCTTTTTAAAACCGGCATCACGTGTAAGTGACGGGGTGCAGAGGAAGATTCAGCTCTTTATGAACGTTCCTCCCTCACCAGGCCGGCCAGCTGCTCCTCCAGCGAGTCCTTATCTCGCTGCACCGACTGAACGTCTTTCTGTTTGCTCTCCACGTCGACACTCAGCTCGCCGATCTGTCAGGGTGGGGGGGGGGGGGCACACGGTATAGAACACACTGAGCTTTGGGGGGGGCATAAATGATGCATCGTCACGGTAACGTCCGTTTACATACCTTCTTCTCCTGAGACTGAGCGCGGGCCTCCAGGCTGCTGATCTGCTGCTGGCTCAGCGACGCGGCGTCCTCCTTCTGCCGGGACGCCCGCAGCCGCAGCCGGAGGTCGGCCACCTCCCTCTCCAGCTCCATGATCCTGGAGCGCTCCGACACCGTGGCCACCTGCAAGGGGAGAGCCGTAGGAAAGGAGTCAAGAGGGCGGAGGAGGAGGGAGGGGGGGGGGGGGGGGGGACTGGAACCGGATTATATATCAGAGGTTCAACTAAAGTAACATTTTCAACCCCGTTGTGAATATTTTTAGGCTGCGCCTTACAATTATATAACGTTTTAATTATTTGTTGATTAACCGTTTTCGTTTGAAAAATTGCTGTTAAATTTCAGAGAGCTCAAGGAGACAAAATCCAAAACCAAAAAAGATATTTAGTTAGACAACTATATGACAATTAGTCATGATTAGTGAATCAGTAGAAATAAGAGTCTTCAGCTCAATAAAGGACAGTTTCACTTTGTTCTTACCGTCAACAAATCCCATGAAAAAATAAAACCAACAATTAATGTGCGTGTGTGTGTGCGTGTGTGTGCGTGCGTGTGTGTGTGCGTGTGTGTGTGCGTGTGCGTGTGCGTGTGTGTGTGCGTGTGTGTGTGCGTGTGCGTGTGTGTGCGTGTGTGCGTAGTTTATTCACTAGAGCACAGAGAAAAGGGAAAACACTTTAGCTGATAGTTGTTTGTTTTACTTCCTGCGTATCTTCACGCTATTTGTAGCAAATATTATCTCAGATTATTTATTATGGTTCATACTTGACGAATGGTCCTCAAACCCTAAATGATATGCGTTAGTTGAATTTGAGGAGAGAGATCAATATTGTTTATGGGTAGATTCTTTTCTGTCTAACTCGGTATGGAACAGGACTTTGTTCTGGACTTGGCCTCCACGGGACCTGGTCTTGGACCTGGTCTTGGACCTGGTCTTGGACCTGACCTTGAGTCGACCCCAGCCCTGATTGATTAAAAAGACAACAGCAACACGTTGTTGTTGTTGTTGTTGTTGTTTAGGTCGTTTCACGGGAAAAGAAGAAAGAAGAAGAAAATGATGTCCCACGTCTTCATTTCCAGAATCTATCTTTAAAAAAACAAAATGCAGACGTTGGTGCACACGTGCATCGTCTCCAGTCTCCAGGTCTGGTTATTCAGGAAGATGAGGTCCCCGACTGGGGGGGGGGGGGGGGGGGGCAAAATGGGATGGTTTGCATGTGTTTGTGATGACGCCTCCGTTATTAAACATCACCAGCATTACCCTGGTGTCCTCTAAATCCCTCTGGAGCTTCTCAGCTTTGGTCTTTTCAAAGAGCAGGCTCTGCTCGAGCTCCTTTATGTGGGCAAGCTCCAGTCTGGTCTGCGTCTGTTAGTAAGAGAAGAGCAGGAAGAGAAGGAGAACAACACCAACGCAACGCCGACATGCGTGAGCCACGAGGACAGAGGAGGCGAGGAGGCGAGGAAGTGACAAAGGGAAGAACGGTTACTTCAATCATCTCATCCCGGCTCTCCTCACTTTCATTTGCTCGCATTCCAGAACTTGAAGGAAGCCGTGCGAGGACGAAGCAGACAAGGGGGGGAGGAGAGGGGGGGGGGGGGGTTAAAGCATGAATGAATGAAATGAGAGCCGCGGGAAGAAAGAAAAATATGAACACGGAAGCAAATGAACGATTCAACGATGAGCAGGAGAAGGAACGCTGAGATGGAACGATGATCATCAGGAAGAGGCAAGAAGCAGCTGAGTGCTAATAAATAATATGAACGGGGGCAAAAATAAATACAGAAATCAAACTGGGGTGCTCATTAGAAACCAGAGGGCTCGCGGATGACATTAGTATTGACTGGTTTTAACTGGACGTGTGTTTGTGTAAAGTACTTCTCCATCGTCAGTGTTTTACTGCAGGAGAATCGATATTAGTTTAAGAAAACAATATATTTAGAATAGCTTCACCTCTTTTCTTCTGAAGCTCTCTTCAAAAGACACCAGACTCCATTGACAGTCAAACCGGTACGTTTAAAAAGGTTCTGCTGCCGTCCCAGTCCTCCCAGAACACAGGAGCTGCTGGTTTACAGCTGCCTCGATGGGTTGATGTCGGTTAATAGAATTACAGTTTGTGTCAATGAAGTCTGGTCCATCTGCTGCAGCAGAACCTCATGCAACCGCACTTCTGAACGCCAAAACTTTCCCTTTTATGGGAGATAAGTCATTCAACTTGCCGTCTAGTTTGTCAATAATTCACACGTGAATCCCATAAATAAAATCCAGGCTGACGAGTGGGAGGCGGACACCTGGAGCGAGTGAGAGGATAATGTTTAATTGATAAAACCAGATGACATAAGCAGACGTTACCTCCAGGTCTCCTCTGGTGATGCAGGCCTCCTCCACACTGAACTGCAGATCTTCCACTTTGCTGTGAAGCGGGGAGAAGCACAACGTTTCTTCCATCTCTACGCGTTAGACCGAGACTCCACCGGTCTCCATGAACAGCGACATCGTGCGGTCGGCCACTCACCGCTTCTCCTCCTCCAGCTGGTTGAGCAGCTCCACTTTGTCTCGATCGGCGGCCTCCACCAGCGAACGCAGCTGGTCCAGCTTGGCCTCCGTCTCCGCCGCGTACTGTCACCGCGCGGAGAGAAGAAGAGCATTCATCAGGCCGCGTTGTGTTTGTGGTTGTTTCACTGCAGATGAACATGTGTCTGACCTGCTCCCGGCCTTTCCTCAGCAGAAGCATCTCCTGCTGCACCTCTCCCGCGTGGCTCGTGGCCTTCGCCACCTCGCACCTCTCCAGGTCCTGCTCCGCCAGCAGCTGCTCGATGTGCTGCTGCTTCTCCTTCAGCGCCTCCTGCAGCGCCGTGGTGCCGGAGATCTTACGGGCGTAGCGAGCCGACGTCTCCGTCAGCTGGAAAGAAGAAATGACCCGGCGTGCACAGCGTTAGCGCGGGCTCTCGGGGGAAGGTTCGGGGGAAGGTGAACCTCGGAGCGTGACGGAGCGAGTCCTACCAGTCCGGCCCGGCTGGGTTTGCCGCTGATGGAGGAGGTGGCGGAGCTGAGCGAGCTGATGGAGGAAGCGCTGGGGCTCCTCTTGAGGGCGGACATCCTCCGCGAGCTCTTGGCCTTGGTCGGCGTGGTGCACGGGAAGCCGATGCGCGTCACCTTGTGGGCCGGGGCGAACAGACCGTACCTGCACATGCACTGGAAATATCTGAGAGCAAAACCAGCTGGTTTACAACCATCTTCCCTGCAGGTTAAGGACACGTTCACTCGGTCGGGGGGCTTCACCTGGTCCCGGCGACGGCTCCGTCGTTCTTGCCGAGCGGCTCATCCAGTTCCACTCCACACCAGCCGCCCTTGGCGAAGTCCGTCTCTCCCAGGAAGCGCACGACTCCGGCCTTGTTGCCACCGACCTGCACACAGACACACAAACCAAAACGCTTTAATGGACCGCGTTCTTTACGAATAAGGTCTGAAAATCACAAAGGGGGCTTTTGTGGGTACAAATATTAAATAAACACACACAAACGTGTCTGAACAACACCGGCGTACGTGCAGAAGTTAACCATCAACTCAACAGGTGTGCAGCAGGAATTGACCCGTTATGACGTCACCATCATAAGCTCTGTTGTCTCTCACCAGCACGCGGTCTCCCAGCCTCAGCTCCCTCCTCTTCTTCACGGACTCCGTGTCCGACACGTTGGACACCGACTCGCTGGACGTGAGCACCCGGCCGAGTGCGCTCGCCTTCACGCCCTGAGCTGAACACACGGGGGAAAGAAACACGGCGTCACGTCGCCGCCAGGCAAGACAGTCACAACGCATGTTTTCAAGTGACGGATGAGCTGTCCGTCACCGGCGGGTTCAGGGTCGCTCGGCGCCGTGGGGGCTCCTGGCGCCGGACCGGCCGCCCCCCCCGTTGGCCTCCGTCTCTGGCAGCGCGGTCTTGGATAGCTTGGAAGGCCGCGTGAATATCCCCCTCCCGTCCTCGCACTGGAAGTACCGGACCCCCGACACGGACCCGTCGTTCTTCCCGATGGGCTCTTCCAGCACGACGCCCGCCCACTGCCCGGGGGCGAACTGCGTGCCCCCGATGAACTGCACCTGCCCGGGCTTGTCGCCGTTGACCCAGACCCTCTCGCCGACCTGGAAGTCCGCGTTCCCGTCCTGGGTCGGGGAGGCGCCCCCGCCGGGGGTCTTCTCTGGAGGAACCGGCTTTGGAGCGCCTGCAATCACAACCAACAGCTTCCATTTACCTCTTCACATCCAATCACACGAGGCCTTTAGAAAGGTGTGTTTTTGTTGCTCTGCTGTTGCCATGGCAACTAAACTATGGGATGAAACACTGTTCACGGTCCACAACACTACTCTGTCTTTTAAACAGCTTTATAAACGGATTTAATATCTCCTGGATATATTATTCTCAGTTGATTATCTGTCTTTATTTATAAAAGTGGTTTACGAATTAATTACAAAATAATGTATATAATTATTTGATCTAAAACCAGTGATTGGGTTGGATATTGATCTAAAAACAATACATTTTTCATTGTCACTTATTAGTTGTTACTCAACTCAAAAACAATATCCATGTAAAAAAACATTTTAGGGCAATTACTGTACAAATATCACAGGTTTAAGTTAAACTAAAGATTATTTTAATTATCAGATACTACAGTCCAAAACTCAGTTTACGATCATATACTGTAAAAGAAATGTGAAAATATTTATTTACATTTGAGAAACTAGAAACTATGAATTGTTTTACTTCTTTGGTGTAAAGAAAGTCTGTTGGTCCAAAAGCTGACGAGGAAGGAAATATAAAAATATGTTTTTTTAAAGATCAAAGAACAAGTAAACAAGATAAACAAATTTGACAGAGCGTTGCAAACAATATGAAATCCGGCTCAAACATTCCAGACGTCGGTGAACCGCGATAGTAATAATAATTATATTTGATGTTCTAACTTTCGGGGTTTCTTACCGGAGGACGGAGACGTCTTTGACGCGTGTAGACGGACCACTTTGCTCGGGGGTTTGATCCCGCTGACCTTGCCTGGTGTACTCATGGCTCCTTGTTTGTCCATCGGGGGGGTCTGGGGGGTCTGGGGGGTCTGGCCTGATCAAGGTGGGGGACTAGGCCTTCCCCACCACCCCATGAAGTCCCAATGGGATGGAACTGGAAAACAAAACGAATCCCTGAAATCATTTAAAAATCAAACATTTGGGTGGAACAGCAGCTGAATGGAGGTCGTGTTACGCGGATTATTATTTATTATTAATCAATAAAATCATGTGAATAATGAGTTTTAATGATCAATTAGTGAAAAATACCAATCAGAATGTCCTTGTTTTGTCCAACATACTGTTCAAAACCCAAAGATAATCAATATGTACAAATACACAAGTATTTTGTTTTCAATTGTAACAATTTCTACTACTAGGGGACTACTTTTTATAAGCGACCAGGTCACGACAGATGTGCTGCGTTTCATTCCGTGTCAAAAGGCAGGACTACATTACCCACAATGCAGCTCGGCCGTAGATTTAATGAGCATAAACTGAAAGAAGTGTTCCTTTATGTGATGATGATGAATGTTTATGATAAACTGAATGATGAAGTGTTCCTTTATGTGATGATGAATGTTTATGATAAACTGAATGATGAAGTGTTCCTTTATGTGTTGATGAATGTTTATGATAAACTGAATGATGAAGTGTTCCTTTATGTGATGATGATGAATGTTTATGATAAACTGAATGATGAAGAGTTCCTTTATGTGATGATGATGAATGTTTATGATAAACTGAATGATGAAGAGTTCCTTTATGTGATGATGAATGTTTATGATAAACTGAATGATGAAGTGTTCCTTTATGTGATGATGATGAATGTTTATGATAAACTGAATGATGAAGTGTTCCTTTATGTGATGATGATGAATGTTTATGATAAACTGAATGATGAAGAGTTCCTTTATGTGATGATGAATGTTTATGATAAACTGAATGATGAAGAGTTCCTTTATGTGATGATGAATGTTTATGATAAACTGAATGATGAAGTGTTCCTTTATGTGTTGATGATGAATGTTTATGATAAACTGAATGATGAAGTGTTCCTTTATGTGATGATGAATGTTTATGATAAACTGAATGATGAAGTGTTCCTTTATGTGATGATGAATGTTTATGATAAACTGAATGATGAAGTGTTCCTTTATGTGATGATGAATGTTTATGATAAACTGAATGATGAAGTGTTCCTTTATGTGATGATGAATGTTTATGATAAACTGAATGTTGAAGAGTTCCTTTATGTGATGATGAATGTTTATGATAAACTGAATGATGAAGTGTTCCTTTATGTGATGATGATGAATGTTTATGATAAACTGAATGTTGAAGAGTTCCTTTATGTGATGATGAATGTTTATGATAAACTGAATGATGAAGTGTTCCTTTATGTGTTGATGATGAATGTTTATGATAAACTGAATGATGAAGAGTTCCTTTATGTGATGATGATGAATGTTTATGATAAACTGAATGATGAAGAGTTCCTTTATGTGATGATGAATGTTTATGATAAACTGAATGATGAAGTGTTCCTTTATGTGATGATGATGAATGTTTATGATAAACTGAATGATGAAGAGTTCCTTTATGTGATGATGAATGTTTATGATAAACTGAATGTTGAAGTGTTCCTTTATGTGATGATGAATGTTTATGATAAACTGAATGATGAAGTGTTCCTTTATGTGATGATGAATGTTTATGATAAACTGAATGATGAAGTGTTCCTTTATGTGATGATGAATGTTTATGATAAACTGAATGATGAAGAGTTCCTTTATGTGATGATGAATGTTTATGATAAACTGAATGATGAAGTGTTCCTTTATGTGATGATGATGAATGTTTATGATAAACTGAATGATGAAGTGTTCCTTTTTGCAACTTAGCCTGTATTATCACAGATTTCCATTCACCAAAACCATACATTTTTTTAAAACTTTTACTGCATTTTATATTACCCAACAGTTTTATAGTATCGTCGAGCGTGCGCATGCGCGAGGTAACACGAGCAGCCTCGTCCCCCACGCCGCTCCCTCCCACCCAACCGGTGCTGCCAGACCACAACAACAAGCACACCCCGAGACAGAGCTGTCAGATCCCCGTGCCTCAGCCCCCCCCCCACGGCACTGGTTTATCTGGAGCCCCACAACCATCACCTGCTGCTGCTATGGCGGCTCCTTGTTAACGCTTGACCGGCTGATGACGAGGCTGGCCCGCGTTGTTCCGTGTCTGGGATTAACGGCGACGACAACACGCACTATTATATGAACGTTAAAGCGACGTTAAAGCAGACAAAGTTACGGCGGAAGCTTACCTGTCTCAGCCGGAGGACGTCGTGGCTGAGCGCGGCGGAGCTTCTTTTTTTTTTTTTTTAAAGAACCGTTACACGTTTTCTTCTTCTTTTTTTCTCCAACGGCTCTCTCTCTCTCTCTCCTTTCCTCAGCCCCAGCCCCGGCATGACGTCACCCTCGGAACTGATGCCGCCTCCACGGACCGAACACGAAGCTCGGACATCCGAGTATCACTTTTTTTTTTAATACTTTTTTTCAGGAAACGACACGTGTGATTAAAAGAAAAATATCCTGTATGTTATTTTACTTATTACAAATAACAATAATGACGTAGCCTCTCAAAATAAGGACATATCTACAATACTCACATTTATTTTATTTGTATTTAATTATTTTGTATGCAATCTATTCATTATTATCCTTATTTCCCCTCTTCTTTTTTTTCTTGGAATGAGAACCATTTGACTGTATGAAAATACATGTTATGTTGTTGAAAGCTAAATTTAAAAAAGTGAGTTAAAAATAAATAAAAATAAGGACATATCACAACTCAAGTACTTAGACCTCAATCTTATGGGTAAATATAATCATTGGAGTGGAGTAAATAATTTAAAAAAAATTAAAAATCAGTTGAAAAAATCAATGTGATTAAAAGAAAAAAGATCCTATGTTAGTTATCTCAAAATAGACTTATTACAAAGTGACAGAAATGATGGCAGAGTATAGCAAAATAAGCACGTTGTATCACACAATAATTACTTCGTAAAGCAAAACAAGGACTTCGGTCTCTCAAAATAAGGACTTTTTATTGTGTGAAGGACAATAAGGACATTAATCTTATACAATGAATATATTTACCCATAAGTGGAATAATAGTAACCCCTCATTTGTTTTTTTCAAATTATTAAAAATAATCACTAAAGAAAAAGTATTACAAACATCAAGAAATATTTGTTGGTAAAAACTTTGTATCTTGTGTAACTTATACACATTATTTTAGAAGTCCTTGCTCCTCTTTGATTTATTTTTTTAAATAACTTAATTTTTTATGCATGTATTCTCTGCACATTTGTGTTATTTGTGTTCAATGAAAATGACACAAACACTAATAGGTGATTTTTGTTGGCGATTTAAAACATTTAATTTATTTACAGAAAACTAAACAGGATACAAATATTAGAAAATATCTGCACAAAGAATGAGACGACAGAAATGAAAGAACAAAAAAATATATATATATATATATATACTGCTTTTACATGATTTGTTGTAGTTACTTGCTCGGATGTTTAGTTTGTTTTAATCGAGTCTTTAAAACCTTTAACTGACTTGTACTGTAAATATTATTCTCCACATTAGCAGATAATCAGTGATTGAATATTTAAAGTATTATATGAACTACCGTACAAAGAAAAACTGGATAAATACACACATCCTAAAGTGTTGCCTTTACAATATAGTTGCAGTGCATATTAAATTAGGTCACCGTGCAGCATAATTTTGTATCATTTAAAAATAATTGCTCTAATTAACACCCTCCCAAGGGTTTTGTTATGCGTGTGCACGTACACAGCAATTAGCTGCTAATTATTATTTTAGGTGTAAACTGGGAGAAGAGTAATTCTACCAGCTGGTGCATTCATTACATCACCATGTGGGATTCAAACCCTTCGCCCGTCCATGGTGGAAACGGCGTTCTCGGTGGACGGCGTCTGATCCGTGCCTCCGCTCCGCCTCAGCAGTTTATTGAGCAGCTTGTCGAAGGTGCCGCTGAAGGCCGGGCTGGAGAAGTAGTACACCACGGGGTTGAGGACGCTGTTGAAGTAGGTGAAACACACCGAGGTGTAGAACGCCAGGTTGGCCTCCTGGAAGTAGCGGCACTCGTCGTACCACACCTTCAGGATCCAGACGGCGATGCGCGATATGGTGCTGGGAAAGAAGCAGGTGATGAAGATCAGCGCCACGGCCGAGACGAACTGAACGGCCCGCTTGATCTTCCCCTGCTTGTCCAGGGTGCGGACCCGCAGCTGCCACGCGATGCGGGCGGTGCAGAACGCCACGATGACGGTGGGCAGGAAGAACTGGGTGACGTAGAAGGTGTTGTGCCAGGTGGCGAGGGGGCTGAAGCCCATGCAGATGTTGAAGCTCTCGCACTGCGTCCGGTTGCCGTTGTAGAAGAAGTGCTCGTCGGCGAGGAGATACCCGGTGGCGAAGAAGATCAGACCCCAGAGGGCGAGGGAGACCCAGAGGGCGTAGCCCAGGCCCATCCGGTTGATCCGGTTCAGCGGGTGGACGATCTTGAAGTACCGGTCGACGGCCACGGCCGTGAGGAAGAAGATCCCCGCCGCGCGGTTGGCCGCCAGCAGGAAAAGCAGCAGGCGGCACGGGACGTCGCCGTGGATCCAGTCCTTCCCCCGCCGGTAGTAGTCGGCCCGGAAGGGCAAGCAGAACAGCACGATGGAGTCGGCCACGGCCAGGTGGGTCAGGTACACGGCGTTGGGCTTCCACGTGTCCATGTGGAAGATGAACATCCACAGGGCCACCACGTTCCCCATCAGGCCCAACATGAACTCCAGGATCAGAATCGGAGGCAGGGCCCGGTCCAGGGCGGGAGACTCGAAGGCGCAGCACTCGTCGGACGTCGAGAGATTCATCTTCGTTGGGGGGGGGGCGAGAACAACAAAAAGAACCTGCTGCTCCGATCGGCGCCGGCGTGAGACCGGCTGAGTTCTCGGGTCGGGGGTTGTCGTGTTTGCGCTCGTGCAAAAAAAAAAAAAAAAAAAAAAAAGCGATCGCGAGCGGGGAGCAAACATCTGTGCGAGGCGCGTTATCTCCAGGGGAAGGCGGTGTTGACCCAGAGGAGCGCGGAAAACCACCCGTAAACGTTATCTGTCGGGGGAGCGCGGCTTCGTTATAAACACATTAATGCAGAGGGAGGAGGTTCACTCATGGGGACGCGAGAGGGGAGGAACCTGGAAAACAAGTAACCGGCGGCCATTTAAGTGACTGAGAAAAAAAAGCAGGTGGACTTCATCCTCACGATCCTTTTTTTAAAATGTTAATAAGACACACGAAAGAAAAGAAAAACAAAAGTTGGAAAGAAGAGCGTACAGGCGAAGGAGACTGAAATTTATTAGCCTACAGTTTTTGCTTGAGTGAAGAACATTTTTTGGGGGGGGGGGGAGGGATTCACGTCGTACCACACCTTTGGCAAACGAGAGAAAGCAGCTATTAATAAACTGAAAAAACAAAAAAAAGAAAGGAAAGATGCCCAGTGAGTGGCCAAGTCCGCAGCTTTTTTATGAACAGTAAATAAAATAGGTATAAAATGACTTAATGTGTACATTTGGCCAAGGTTGTCGTCGTTACAGGTCACATCCGTTTCAGTAAAAGTGCATATTTGGTCTTCACTTCTTGACTTCACCCAGATCATCGATGCTCTCGTCGTCCACCTAAAGAACAGACGGAGAGAATTTAACGTCGTAGTAATAATCATCACAAATACTTAAAAATAGCGCCCAGAATGGGGATTAATCCGCCGCTGAAAATAGTTTCTTTGATTAAAAACGACACTCTTTAAGTGTAGTTTAAACTCTTTAAAATGAAAAGTTCCAAGTATGAAGACACGTTCAACATTTCTTAACGTCACGGTGCAGACAGAGAGCTTCAAAGTGACTAATTCACAGTCAGCTCGGCCTCATCAGGGGGAAGTTTGAAGGGCAAAAACGAGGAAAAGATGAGCCATTTAAAAAGGCAGCTCACCTCGGGCCACTTCTCTTGAATGACGTCGATGATGTCGTCTGTAAAATCTCCCTGAATGATGATTTCGTCCTCCGCGGTCACGGAGGCGCCGCAAGAGAATTTCTGGGCGAAGAACCGCTGAGCCTCTTTCAGTTCGATGTCTGCAAAGAGCCGAGGAGGACAAAGCGTGAAGAGACGGTAAAACGAAGAAACGTAGAGTAAAAATAATAATTAAATAAAAAGAGCTCTTACCAAACGTCGCCATGCCGCAGACCCTCGTGACGTATTTCTTCTTGGCTCTTGGGATTTTTGCTATTGTGATTTTCTGAGGCACGCTCTTCTTTTTCTGTTTGATCTGTCCTCTCCCCCCTTAAAAAGAAAAGTAGCAACCAGATTAAAGTCTTTTAAAAACGGCAGTGAAGTATACTATAATACAACGGTCCCATAATAATAATATTATATATAATATAGCACCTCTCTTCTGTTTCTTTTTCTCCTCCTCCTCGCCTCCAAGGGGCGCTTCTCCAGGGCCGAGGTCCTGGTTGGGCACATTCGCTAACGGGCCAGTAGTTCAGAGGGACGAGAGCAAAATATCAAAACCCGATCCGGCTAAACAAATCCTGTTTATGAATAAATAATAATAATAAACAAATCCTTTTGGAGGAGTGACACCTCTTTCTAGTAACAGGCGAGCCAGCGGCTGTTTCCTCTCAGCGTGACGTCATTACAGACCTTCAGACCCCTGAAGATCTGGCCTCATTATGAAGTTGTTTCTCACTCTGAACACTTTATTTATAGACACGGCTCTCAACTTTAAACTGCATTTATACATTATATATATCTATCTTTGGATAAAATCTTAAATGGCACTCACCTACAGTCATCCTGGCAAACACATCTGGAAAGTTCTTCTCAAGCCAGTGCCGACATTTGGCCGGCTCAGGCATGTACTCACAGTACTGCAGACACACACACACACACACACACCGTAAAGAACAGCTTAAATATGCAGTGACACGTGTGTACAGACACTGTGTGTATTTACATAACGGTTGTTTGTTTTACTGCTGTGTGAAAGCAACTTTAAAGTCCTTGTATGTAGAACTTGGTCAATCAAGCTGAACATGTCACAAATCAGATATTTGTAGACGCTTCTAAGTGAGCAGAATATCCTTAAACTTACCTCAGTAGGCAGCGAGCACACTGCAAAGAAAAAAAAACAGACATTCAGATGTTACAGCAACACAACGTACAGATAAATAGAGAAGTACAAATATATTATACTAATAAGGAGGTATATAGAACTGGAATAAGAACACAAGTAAAAAATAAAAAGTTCACACGAGCAGTTGAAGACAAACGGTCTTATCTTAATAACACATCTAGGAACTAGGAATACTATACGTGATGAAGTAATGCTGATGCCGCTTTGTGTATTAATATTGTGGTACCATAATAGAAACACAATATAAGGCTGACTATTTTCATTATTGATTATTCTGCCTTTTTCCTTCTTCAAATGATCAGCAATCGTTTGGTCAACGAAATGTAAAAAAACAAAAACAAATGGCCACCGCATCTTCACAAACATGTCGTCTTTAAATGTCTGAAGACATTAATTAAGAGTTGTGTACTGTACCTCCACAGTAAAGTACTTTCAGGGGGGTACTTGAGTCAGCGTGACCTTTCCGATGTTCTGGTTTGGTTTCTGGTCTGGTTTCTGGTTTGGTTTCTAAAGAACCAGATTCCATCTCAGTAGTAGCCATCACGAATTATCTGGAAAAAAGAGAAAATAGAAAACAACATCATTGTTTGCACAGTGTACACATATAAATATATATATAAAAAAAGGAAAAACCTAAATAATAGAGTTTGAGATGTTTGTCAAATGTTTCCAGTTACAGTAACAGTGCTCACTGAATCTTTGATGTGTTAATATAATGTGAATAAAATGCCAGATCTCAACCCAGTTGCACACCGATGGAAGATTTTGGAACAAAATGTCAAACGAAATTATATCATAACTCTAAACTCTATGATCTCTGGTGCTACAAGTCTTTTAAGTTGTCTGGCTTTGTTTGTTTTTCCATCAGCTGGAAATACCTCAATGAGATCACCTGAAAAAATAAGGGTAAACATACATTATAGAATATCTTGTGGGTCTATATTGTTCATTTTTAATCTGTAGGTTGAAGTAAATAACACCAAGACTCCATTCTAAATCTAAACCCGTATGACCTCCTGATACAAATGTATATTAATAAAATACACTTGCCACTTTTACTGTGTACACTTGTTTTAAAGTACTGTTACCAGTTTGTTGTTTACCATATTTATATATTTTTGCAACATGTTTATTGTTGTTATATTCTATGTTTATCGCCGTGCACCTTTCACCTCGTTAAATTCATTTTATGTGCAACGTACGATTCTGATCCCGATGTTTCATCATGCTAGAAGAACATGCGCTAGCTAGCTAACGTTAACACATGCGGCTGTTAGCTTACAAATACTTGTTTTTTGCGTGTATTATTTAAATATCAGTGTCTGCAGACGCTGTTGCAATGGAGGAAAACTGTGCCTTGCTGTGAATACAGCACCCAGAGTTTAGTTGGAGTGGTTTCATTCAGCGGGTAACTGTTGACTCACCCAGCTGTCACCGCTTAGCTTAGCATGCTATATAAGCTAACGCGCCGCTAGCTGATCGGGGATCTGCTGTGGGGACGAACCGGAGTGAAAGACAGAAGAAGAGTTACGTACCCCGACGAAATATACTCTTAAAACTGATGTCTTGTCGGTGAATCCGCTCGCATTATTGTTAACGTCGGATGTTTTGACTTTTATAAAATCATTCTTATTGAATAAGGTTCAGTCGGCGCACTTTGAGCACGCCTAGTGGCGCTTCTTGTTTTTAGGTGTCGAAGTGGCCGGTGCGCAGCGCCCATTGCACCGCAGCGCCCCCTGGCGATCGGAGGATGAACAGAGTGACACAAAATAACGTTTGATAAACATTTTAACACATTAGTAAAATAAAAAAATGTATTAGGAATTTTCTGCAAACGAGTGCAGAATTATGAGTTAACATTATTACTTATAATATAAAAACTATCTAATTGACGGTATATTGTGGCTTTTCTGTGTTGAGTATTTCAAGTTGCTAAGTTGAAGCCTATATATGCGGAAGTAAGATATTAATTAGTTTAATTAAATACACCTTCAGGTGTTGAGGCAAGAAGTTATTAAAAAAAAAACTCATAATACTTAAAAAAATAAGTAAAAATAACGATGTACGTCCTCGTGACGTCACCGTCCAATCCCTGTGTTCCCACTTCACTCTTCACTCTCCCGGTAGCTCCCGTGAGCTAGCGAGCCGTTAAAGTTGTCCTAGACTCATTTACATATTCAGTTAAACGATATTTAAACGTGTTTTTGAAGCGCGTGGCTAACTTATACAACCGCCCACGTTATGGAGCCGAGTTTACAGATTGTTTAACTTTAAAAGTTAACTTTAATAACTTAAGCTAACGTTAGCCGACTAGCATGCCCCCCAAACTATGGCCACTACCAGCTCAGTACAACAACAATGAAGGTAGCACAACACAGGGGCTTACTGGAGATGTTATGATGTGATGGACGAAGGGAAAAGACTTTCCCCATCAAGTGGAGGAACTTCAGCCTGGCTCCCCTGGGCAGATGGTAAACAAACACACCCTCATTGTCTACGACAACAACAACAACAGCCCCGTCTTGTGTTTTAAAATAAACACATGGGAAGGTGTCAACCATCCCACCTCCACTTTGTCTTCTCAGATACTTCAGCTGAGTTATGGCACAGCACTCCACTTAAGAAGGTCGGTGACATTTATCTCGCATACGCTCGTGAAATAAAATGTCTGATTGTGATGTTTAATCTGCCACTTTTCAGAAAAATGGCGGCGCTTCACTGGATTCCAGCCAGCCGCCTTCCCTAAGCAGCTTCAGGATGGACACCGGAGCAAAACAGTGGGGCAATATTCCACCTCCCATCCCGCCGGACACCCTCCGTCCCCCCGGCTCGCGGGACACCGAGGTGGGATTATATTTGGCCCCAGGTTCCTTGTTTATATAATGTGTCACAAACATTGAGTTAATTTATGATGAGCTCCACCACATCTGACACCAGAGAGTCGGCTGTAAACTTACAAACTGCTTGTTTTCTCTCCGTGTGCTCTGCAACAAAAACAAAGTTCCCGGTGAATGACCCGAGTGGCTCCACCGTCCAGAGGCAGAGGAGGGAGCTCCAGCTGCTGATGGCCGAGCTGAAGGACCGGGACAGGGAGCTGAACGCCACGGCCGCCTCCCACCACAGGCAGCTCCACGCCTGGGAACGAGACCGCCAGAGGGTGCTCTCCTTGGAGCAGAGGTGTGCCCGCTTGGATGGTGAGGACACAAGGACGTCTTCTACCTCCTTTACTATTTATAGCTTTTAGTAGCAACACTGCACATTATGTTGATGCTGAATCGTTTGTGTATCGATCGATGTTCGTAACGGTTAATTAATTCCCTGTGATTGTTTTAGCTCCAGTCTATATTTTTTTAATGTGTGCAGAGGAGTTGCAGAAACGCAACGAAGTGATCAGAGTTCTGACCAAACGTGTGTGGGTGGTGGAAACCAGGAAGGAGGAGGTCCAGAAGGAGCTCAGCGCCGGTCAACAGCTGCTCTGTGAGCTCGAACAGAAACGGCAGAGCGTCAGTCAAATGTGTCAAGACTTTGAGGTACAAGTAAAACACATAAATATACACATTTATAGTCATTAGCTCACACTGTGTGGAAAGAAGACAGATATACAGCTGGCGTTTCTTTTATGTCTTTCTTGGTGATAGTTAAAGGTTATTGGTATTCTATGCTTCTACACAATCATTTTATTAGGATATTTACACACACACTGAAATAAACAATTAAAAACACACAATACTTGCGATAGTTGGTTTGCTCGTAATAGGTATCTTTATATGTAGGAGGATAAATATGTTGTATTATTATGCTTGCTATAATGCTTAAAGTCATTCTTCCCCCACGTTTCCTACAACACCGTCTCAGTATCTCTGCGTTGAGGTTTAAGTGTTTGTGGTGTCTCTTTAGGAGAAGAACCAGAGTCTGAACTCCACCGTCACGGCTTTGTCCTCTCAGGTCGGCTCTCTGCAGGTCAGGGAGGAGGAGCTGAGCTCCATGCTCAAACTCAAGGTACTATCACGTCTTTGAATCTTCCATAAATATATATCTTGTATGGTTTCTGATGTCCTGCTGTCCGCCCCCGTCCCCCACCATCAGGACAAAGATGTGGCCGAGGCCTCTGGTCACGCGGTCGACCTCGCGGGCCGCCTACGACATCTGGAGACGACGCTAACGGAGAGTCGCTCGCGGGAAAGTGAACTCCTGAGAGACTCGGAGGAACATCGACGGCGCCACAGAGAGTCCAGATACGAGGTCACGCACCTCAAAGGTACACGAGTAAACCTGAAGGACACGGTGTGCTTTTGAAACTAGAAACTTTACTGAGGAAATCCTTAGGATCAGCCTCGAGTCATTTAAAATTCCCATTATACTTTCCACATATAGAGTCCAGGGTGATGCCTTCAGAGGTCTCAAGAGAATCTTAGCTTGAAGTCAATTATCCAATGACTTGGCTGTCAATTTTCTCTTGATTCGCTAAATATATTTCGGTCCCCATAATTTCTGCTGTCCATGTAATTGTGTGTGTCTCCCATGGGTGCAGAGGAGCTGCAGCAGCAGGTCACACAGAGCAGCACCCAGAGAGAAGAGGTCATCCGGCTCAAGCAGGAGCTGCAGCTGCTTCGGAGAGATCTGGCCTTGTCAGGTACGTCCACTCCTTTATTATTTAATTAGAAATATCGCTCTATCTGTTTCAAGATTGTATTCATACATTTCATGTCTTTTTATTTCTTTAGACAATCACGTCTTCATGTCGGCGGCCTCTTGATTTTTAATCTGTGCAGTCGTCGTTTTTTCAAGCCAGGAAAAAGCCAACGTTGCTCCTTTTTAATAAGAATAATAAGCGTTTTGGTGTTTTTGTCTCCAGGTGAAGGAGACGGCTGGAGAGACGAGCTGCTGGAGCTGGCTCGCTCCAAACAGGAACGCACCTTGTCGGAGCTCCGCTGCTTACGACAGGTACGGTGGACAGGTACGGTGTGTGATGCTAGACAGGTACGGTGGACAGGTACGGTGTGTGATGCTAGACAGGTACGGTGGACAGGTACGGTGTGTGATGCTAGACAGGTACGGTGGACAGGTACGGTGTGTGATGCTTAAGACAGGTACGGTGGACAGGTACGGTGTGTGATGCTTAAGACAGGTACGGTGGACAGGTACGGTGTTTGATGCTAGACAGGTACGGTGTGTGATGCTAGACAGGTACAGTGGACAGGTACGGTGTGTGATGCTAGACAGGTACGGTGGACAGGTACGGTGTGTGATGTTTAAGACAGGTACGGTGTGTGATGCTAGACAGGTACGGTGTGTGATGTTTAAGATAGGTACGGTGTGTGATGTTTAAGATAGGTACGGTGTGTGATGTTTAAGATAGGTACGGTGTGTGATGTTTAAGATAGGTACGGTGTGTGATGCTAGACAGGTACGGTGTGTGATGTTTAAGATAGGTACGGTGTGTGATGCTAGACAGGTACGGTGTGTGATGTTTAAGATAGGTACGGTGTGTGATGCTAGACAGGTACGGTGTGTGATGTTTAAGACAGGTACGGTGTGTGATGCTAGACAGGTACGGTGTGTGATGTTTAAGATAGGTACGGTGTGTGATGCTAGACAGGTACGGTGTGTGATGTTTAAGATAGGTACGGTGTGTGATGCTAGACAGGTACGGTGTGTGATGTTTAAGACAGGTACGGTGTGTGATGTTTAAGATAGGTACGGTGTGTGATGCTAGACAGGTACGGTGTGTGATGCTAGACAGGTACGGTGTGTGATGTTTAAGATAGGTACGGTGTGTGATGCTAGACAGGTACGGTGTGTGATGTTTAAGACAGGTACGGTGTGTGATGTTTAAGATAGGTACGGTGTGTGATGCTAGACAGGTACGGTGTGTGATGTTTAAGATAGGTACGGTGTGTGATGCTAGACAGGTACGGTGTGTGATGTTTAAGATAGGTACGGTGTGTGATGCTAGACAGGTACGGTGTGTGATGTTTAAGATAGGTACGGTGTGTGATGTTTAAGATAGGTACGGTGTGTGATGCTAGACAGGTACGGTGTGTGATGCTAGACAGGTACGGTGTGTGATGTTTAAGATAGGTACGGTGTGTGATGCTAGACAGGTACGGTGTGTGATGTTTAAGACAGGTACGGTGTGTGATGTTTAAGATAGGTACGGTGTGTGATGCTAGACAGGTACGGTGTGTGATGTTTAAGACAGGTACGGTGTGTGATGTTTAAGACAGGTACGGTGTGTGATGTTTAAGATAGGTACGGTGTGTGATGCTAGACAGGTACGGTGTGTGATGCTAGACAGGTACGGTGTGTGATGTTTAAGATAGGTACGGTGTGTGATGCTAGACAGGTACGGTGTGTGATGCTAGACAGGTACGGTGTGTGATGCTAGACAGGTACGGTGTGTGATGTTTAAGATAGGTACGGTGTGTGATGCTAGACAGGTACGGTGTGTGATGTTTAAGACAGGTACGGTGTGTGATGTTTAAGATAGGTACGGTGTGTGATGCTAGACAGGTACGGTGTGTGATGCTAGACAGGTACGGTGTGTGATGCTAGACAGGTACGGTGTGTGATGCTAGACAGGTACGGTGTGTGATGCTAGACAGGTACGGTGTGTGATGCTAGACAGGTACGGTGTGTGATGCTAGACAGGTACGGTGTGTGATGCATCACTTTCTTGTTCTGAGGCGTCTTTCCGGTTTGACGGCATTCTGAAGGGCCCGTCTCTCCGACACCGTCACCGACACCGACACCATCACGCCCTTCACAGGTTTCCACCGCACAAAGTGTGTGTGTCGTGTTTCTGAGGTTGAATCACAACAATAAGGATTTTTAAAAACATCAAGATACTTTTTTTTTTTTCGGACAGTTTGGTGGTTGCAGAAGCACACGGACATAAATAAGTCTGTTAAATAGAGAATGCAAAACAACAACAATAATAAAAGGTATGTACAGCTAATAGAAGAATTGGAAATAGTGATATATATATATAAATTATAGTACAGTAAAATAATAATAATACTAATTAATTTTACTGTACTATAATTTATATAAATATATATATTTATATAAATTAAAGTACAGTAAAATAAATATAGTATTATATATAACAAAATACAGTATGTAAACCAGTTCAAAGACTAGAGACAAAATTAAATAATATATATGTGACTTTACCTCGTGATATATGACGGCTAAACGTCTCATTGCAGAAGTTAAAGAGCTGCTGTCCCTCCGTGACCTTTAAGTGGAGGACGGTTTGTATCCGACGCTCTGAAATGTGAATAAATAATAAATACATGAATCTGTCGTGTGGCTCTGCAGGTGTGTGAGAACCAGAGGAACGACCTGCAGCTTCTGCAGATCAACCTGGAAAGCGCCCGCGAGAGCCTGCGGGAGAAGAGCGGTCAGGGGACACCCGGCAGGTGAGTACATCACCGGACACATCACCTGTCCGTAATGGCTGACGCTTGCGCGACGTTTTTGTCGACTTGTGTGTTCTTAACGGCGTTAGAGAGGAGGCGTGTCCAGGTGACTCCTCTTTGTGTCCCAGGCAGGACGAGTTCAGGTGCGTCCGTCTGGACGGCCGCTCGCCTCCATCGCTCCGAGCGAGGAGCTTGAGGACGCCGCGCGACGCCGCCTCTCCGCCAGCGGCCAATCGGCGAAGCCCGGTCGACGGGGACCCGGGAGTCTACGCGACGCGCTCCATTGATGTGAGACGGGAAGCGTTAGCACGTTTTTATGGGATAAAATAAAGATAAATACGAATGATTTAACACAATTTAGATCAACATGGAAAGTTTTAAAACAAAGAAATGTGCTAATTTGGTGTCTTGAAAAAGCTCTTTTATGACGATTTAAATATATATTATTAATAAATAAAATGTATTATTATTAAAAGGATTGATTTTGTGTCTGTAGCCAGAAGACAGTTTATTTATTTATTGAGCGCATCACTGAAGGGCATTTAAATACTATAAAAAAAACAGTCAAAGCTAAAATAGAAAATGTAATTTAGCAGAAGAAAAGTGTTTCAGACCTTTTTAAAATGTAATCCTATGATTACTTATTTATCATTTCCGGGCATTTTAAGAGATTATTTCATAGATGAGAGCCGGGGCTAGCAATTCCCCCCCGTTTCCAGTCTCTATGCTAAGCTAAGCTAGCCGACTGCAGCTTCATATGTGAGCGTGTCATCAAATCTTCTCGTCTCCATCCAACAAATAATGATAATAAAACTGTTCCTTTAACTTTAAAGACATCCTTTCCTTCCGTCACCAGGCCGAAGATCCGCTGTCCAGCTGTTCTCTGCAGCAGCTGTTGGACGAGTCCAGGCAGCTCACGTGCACGGAGCACGGCAGCTCCGTGCACGCTCACGGTGGCCCTACCGGGAGCTGTGGGCCCACGGACACCTTTTACTCCCACGGGTGCCAGGCGGCCCTCCACCATCACCAGCACCACCAGCCGACCACGGCGTCCCACAAGGTATAGAGGAGTTCCATGATGCTGGTTTGTGTTGGTAAGGCGTGGCATCGAGGGGCGTGGCATCGAGGGGCGTGGCATCGAGGGGCGTGCCCCGTCCGTTTGACCTGCTCCTGCTTGTTGTTTGGGTGTGTTAAGACATGACAGCTTTATTCATGTGTTCACCTCCCCACAGGAAGGAGACACTCCACCCAGAGCCCGCCCCCTCCTAATGTCGGCCTCATGGACGGGTTGACGTTCACCGAAGAACAAATTCTATATTTTATTTTTTACCGTGGAAACTTAAAGTGTTGATCGAAGTGACTTCAAGCTACTCAGTCAGTGTTACTCCAGAACATTAAAGATTAAAGAGCTCAGGGAAATGAAGTGATGAACATATATGTCATGATTTTGTATCTTTTGTTATACCACTTAATCTTGTCTTTTTCATATTTGGTGCTATGCATATTATTTCTACGTACATGTGTGTGTGTGTGTGTATTGTGTGAAGTGGGTGAGACAAACCAGTCCTACTGGGCGGTTGAGTGGCGTCTCCGGATGGTCTTTCCAGTTTCACGGCCTTCAGATCCACCCGGTGACTCAAGAGGAAACGTGGACGGCAGTTTTTAACTTTTTTAATCTTTTTTTTAATAAACCTTCTCACACTACTTTTGATTAAAACAATATTTATATGAAACTAGCGTGTCATTTTATGTTTATTGCCTGTGAATTAATGCACTGATTTGGCGAGTTTCCTTTTTCAAAAGTGCGCGTTTTTACGCAGTTGGAGAGCTTTTACGCGCAAGAGAAACTGATTTGTTTGACCTGATGTCCGTTTTGGGGGTTTTGGAAGAAAAAACTAATGTTTTAATTTGAAGGGGGGGGGGGGGGGGGGGGGGGGCATGCGCGCGGCGCGTGCTGCGCACCTCTTATTACTTTGAAAGCGGCAGGAGAGCACACACCCGGAGCTGAGACCGGGACCTGGAGCTCCGAGTGGATTCTTAGACCTTTAGTTTGGTGTTTTCAGCAACAACAACAACAACAACAACAAAATGAGCAAAACGTAAAACAAAGCGACAACAAGACGGAAAAAGCTCTGGCCTGCCGAGAAAGAGCAGTTCTGCAAACAACAGGTACGTTTTTAAAACAATATTATGATTTATGTCACCGTGTACACCGCGGTGACGTCATCTGGTTCATTTCCTGTCATGTTTGGTAAATTCGTCTTTTTGAGGAACATTTGGAGAATTTTAGACAAACGCACAAACGTGAATCACACACATATTTATAATATGGTAAACGTGTGAATCACACACATATTTATAATATGGTAAACGTGTGAATCACACACATATTTATAATATGGTAAACGTGTTGAGGCTCTGAGTTCTTTAATGAGGAGTCTCTACCTGAGTCGAGTCTTTCTGCTTTCAGCTTCACAGCATCAGCAAAACTCTGACGCCAGTGAAACGCCACCGAAAGAGAAGCATCGTGCGCAGTATCCTTAAAAAAAAGAAGTTTCATCTGCTCAAGGTTCATCCTCTGGGGACCTTGAATGTCTGCAGGAAGTTTCATGGCAATCCGTTGCAATGCAATCAAGATATTTCTCTCTGAGCCATAAATATGAATCAAATTGTTGAAATAGAAGTAAAGTCATAGGATGAATACATTAATTAAGGTTCATCCTCTGGGAACCTTGAATGTATGTAGGAAACTTCTGGCATGCTGTTTGAAAATAATAAAAATATGTCTCTCCTGAACCACAAATATGAATCTAATGGTTGAACTAGAAGTAAGTCACAGGATGAATACATTAATTAAGGTTCATCCTCTGGGGACCTTGAATGTCTGCAGGAAGTTTCATGGCAATCCGTTGCAATGCAATCAAGATATTTCTCTCTGAGCCACAAATATGAATCTCCTGGTGGAACTTGAAGGAAAAGTCAGAGGATCACCAAAGTAATTAAGGTTCATCCTCTGGGAACCACGAACGTCTGCAGGAAGTTTCATGGCAATCCGTTGGAAAGTAAACACGATATTTTCCCTCTGAACTAAGGGGAAGGTCAGAGCATCGCCAACATCAGTGGGATTCATCCTCTGGAGGACATGAATGTCTGTACGAGCTTTCAAGGCAATCCGTCCATATGTGGAGGTTTTTAAAATCCAAACGTTTCTTCTTTATAGACGCGGTAATGTGTTCAAAATGAGAGTTTTGTGCGTCCGTGTTTTTTCCTTGACCGCTGTGACGTCATCATCGTGGGAACGCACAAGGAGGGCGGAGCCTCCACCTTCTGGTCCTACGCCCTCAACCTGCCTCTGTCCAGCAGCTCCATCACCAGCTGGAAGTTCTGCTACCTGCTGCACAAAGTGCTGCGGGACGGACACCGGAACGTGAGTCTTTGAGTCTTTGAGTCTTTGAGTCTTTGACTCTGGACGTCTTCTCCGCGTTTAACCTCCTCTTCCTCTCCTCTCGGTTCCACCCGCAGACCGTCAGAGATTCTCACCGATACTGCAGGAACGTTAAAGACATGGGCGTTCTCTGGGTGAGTGCTCCGTAGCAACCGATCCAACACTGTAAACGAATAAACAACGCTCCGCGAACACGAGTAAACAACAATATGTGTAAAGTATCAGCAGTAAAATGTTTAACACCAAAGAGACACTTTTAACTACTTTACACAGATAGTTTGGTCCCAGTGGTTCCCAACCTGAGGGCCGGGCCCCTCCGATAGGTCACCAGATAATCCTGAGGGGTCATGAGATGAAGCAAACTAAGTTATGCTAACATTTTAGCTTTATTTTTTTGTGAAATATTGGATAATTCTTCCAGTTTTGTCCATTTAAATCCATGTGAGAACTTTTGGTGTAAATGTTTCTTTACAACAAGACAAAAAGGTTGAAAAACAACCGGCACTAATTATAATGATATATAATATGTGAAAGCTTGAATGCTAGCCTTATTAAATAAGTGTCTTCATTTCCAGCTCTTTTAAATAATGTGGGAGGATTTTATTTAATATACATTTGCAGGGAAACCTGCACGACCGATACGGACACATCGTCGCCTTGTCCGCCAAGTTCCTCGTCCTCAAAATGGAATTCCACGCAAAGGTAACAACATGAATATTCATATTTGTTTACGGTTCATACAAACGATATGTGACGAACCCGGAATGACGATCATAACAATAAATCCGCAGCACAAGATGATCCCAGGCAACCTGGAGACCGCCGACGAGACTCTGGACAAGGAAACGGGAAACGGCGTGACCGAGTTGTAGGTTTTCTACCGGCGGCGACCGCGCTCATTGCTTCTCGTTAAAGATGCTCCATGAATGTGGTTTCAATGTGTTGCAGGTTGGACATGACGCAGGAACTCATGGATTACTGGGACGCCGGGCTGAAGATGGAGGACACGGGTGGGTAAAGGTGTACTCTTTAAAAAAAAAAAAAAAGATGAATAATCTCTTCTAACGGCTGGAGGAAAGAGTGCGTTTGTCGGGGACTATTTTCTGCGTCGGATGAATCCACATTTGGTGCTTTGGTGTTTTTTAATGGCGCTCCGCGGCTCAGAGGAAGAACAGATGTCAGGCTTTGATGAACTCAGCCGCCGGACTCTTTAACTTTGTCCTTGATTGTGTGTGTGTTTTTTTAATCTTGTTTTTCTTGCGTGAAGTTCTGCGTCAGCTGGACGCCAACGGAGCCAAAGCGACGACCGCCGCCGGCCTGTGCCGCCTGACCCCTCTGATCCCGCTCATCCTGGACTGCAGCTTCCTCTACCACTTCTCCGTGCTGCTGATGTTCAAGCTGCACGGCCGTGAGTCGCGCAGAAATCTGTCTTTTCACGTTCAAAACGAGAGAGATTTCATTTAATTGTGCCTTTTTTAATTGATGACGATCTAATTGTTGTTAGTTATTATTGTGTTTACTATGATTCTGTCATTTATTCCATTACATATTTTAGCATCTACTGCCTTTTTATTGTCTATTTGCCCTTGTTTGCATATTTTCTAAGAAAATCAGTTAAAGCTACATCTTTTATATAAAAAGCGCTCTATAAATAAAATCATTATTATTTTATATATATATATATTTTATTATTTTTTTATTGTATTTTAAAATATATTATTATTGTATTTATTTATTATTTATTTAGTATATGTTGCATATTTTTAGCTACATCTTTTATATAAAAAGCGCTCTATAAATAAAAACATATTATTTTGTATATATATATATATATATTATTTATTTATTTTTATTATTATTATTTTTTATTTATTATTATTATTTAATTTATAATTGTTTTATTTATTTAGTATGTGTTGCTCATTTGTCTATATGTTTGATAAATCATGATGAACATATCCTCCAGGCCTTGCTCCGGATGTTCTTCTTGGACACCGAGAGCGGTTCCGTGACCTGTTCACCAGGTGTGTCGTCGGTACTTCCTCGAGGCGTAAACACACTTTCATCCGCGTTGTTGGTTCTGTTGGTTCTGTTGGTTCTGTTGCTGACGGCCTCGGTTCCTTTTCTTCAGCCTCGCTCAGTTCTTCGACCGAGCCAGAGAAATGGAGTTCTTTAAAAGTATCATCCAGATCCCAGATCTCCCCGATGTGAGTGTCCTCAATGTTTCCACATTTGATTTGAGTGTTTTTATCATCATCAGCGGGGAGAAAAATACTCATTTACTTGAGTACTACGTAGAATACTAGTAATATTACTAGTAAATATACAGAAAATATGACTTCAGTAAAAGTATTTAATCGGGAACATCTTCTAAAAGTAAATGTAAAAGCAGGATTTTACTGTTGTAAAGTGGATTAATCTGCTGTTTATTTTATTCATTAAATGATTTATTGTGTGGTTTGTAAAAATAGTGAGAAATGGCGTCACAATTAAAGCCCAAAGTGATTAATTTGGGTGAAAATTAGCAGATCTTCACATTTTAGAAGCTGGAACCATGAAATGTTTTTGCAATTTTGCTTAAAAATGACTGAAACCATTAAAAAAAAAAAAAAAAAAAAATGTAGAAGCCCTTCATGTTTTCTGTTTGTAAATCGTAAAGTAACATAAGCTTTAAAATGCATATAGTGGAGTAAAACACATATAAACTCCGAGGTATGAAGTGGTATTAAAGTACCTCAAATCTTATAAAAGACATTTAAACTTATATTATTTTGTTTGCGGCGCAGGCTCCTCCCAACTTCCTCCGCGCCGCTGCTTTGGGTGAATACAAGAAGCCGGTGGTGCTGATGGCCAACGAGGGGCGGCACACCGAAGAGGAGGTGGAGACGCACCCGGAGGTAAGGGAAGCGTCTCCGATGCCGCAGGTCCAACAAAACATGAATAAATATGAATTTAATATGAATTTAATGTTCAGTTGTTTTTCTCGTTTCAAGACTAACGCTTGTGTGTTGAGCAGTATTATCTTCTTTTGTTTTTTGTCATTTTAATTTGTAATGTTTATGATTTTTTTATAATTTAAATGTTTTAATTTATAACTTATAATTTTAATTTACAATTTATTTTTAACTTTTATATTTATATATATTTTTTATTATTTATTTTCTATAATCTTTTTTTTTTTATTGAACTTTTATATTTATATATATTTTTTTATTATTATTTATTTTTCTATAACTTTTTCTATTATATATATATTTTTTTTTTTTTATTGAACTTTTATATTTATATATATTTTGTATTATTTATTTTTCTATATCTTTTTCTATTATATATATATATATTAGTATTATTATTTAAAAACATATTTTAAATACATTTTTATTTTTTTGTTTCTTTTATTTATTTATTTATTATTTATTATTTATTATTTATTATTTATTATTTATTATTTAACAGTACTATCTGCTCAACCAAATGGGGTCACCTGACGCGTCGGTGGAGCAGCGGGGGACCGAGAACCAGAGTCTGAAGAGGGAGCTGGAGGTGCTCAGGCCGGAGCTGCAGCTCCTCAAGGCCGAGGTAAGCTGGGGGGGGGCAGGTAAACTGAGGGGGACACGGGGGGGGGGGGCAGGTAAAATGAGGGGGACACGGGGGGGCCCAGGTAAGCTGAGGGGGAGACGGGGGGGGGCAGGTAAGCTGAGGGGGACACGGGGGGACACGGGGGGACACGGGGGGCCCAGGTAAGCTGAGGGGGACACGGGGGGCCCAGGTAAGCTGAGGGGGACACGGGGGGCCCAGGTAAGCTGAGGGGGACAGGGGGGGCCCAGGTAAGCTGAGGGGGACAGGGGGGGCCCAGGTAAGCTGAGGGGGACACGGGGCGTCTCGGACGTGACGACCACCTGTTCTTCCCTCCAGGCCCAGAGGTGCGTCACCGAGTTGAGGGCTCAGGTGGATCACCTGGAGGCCGAGGTCGAGGAGCAGCGCGGCCACAAGCAGGTGGCCATGCTGGAGAAGGAACACCTGCGGACGGAGGTGGAAGCTCTGCGCAGCGCCAACGCCGCCAACGCCGGGGCTCAGATCGGCTTCAGGGAGGCGGACCGTGAGTTACCGGAGATTTATTATTCACATAATAAAACATAATAAAAAAGCATATTATAACATTTTACAAGCTGTAAATATGAAATGTTGTTGCAGTTTTGCCTAAATTATTATAAAAGAACAGTTGACAAAATGTTGCATTTGATTGATTATTTACACAACAAAACATTCTATTTTAAAAGCTGTATGTAAAGTAAATTAAAATGAATAAATATCATATATACAATATATATATATATATATAATAATAAATGATTGTCGCTCTGCTCTTCGTCGTCGTCTTCACGCAGACCGCGCTCAGGAGGCGGAGCTTCGCTTCACTCAACTCAAAGAGCGCCACGCAGAGCTGATCACCAGCCACGCCAACCTGATGAAGACGGTCAGCCATCACTGTTATCGTTAACTTACACGCCACATGTTTATATAATACATTATATACATTATATACATCCAGTTACTTCAATTAAATCCTCTTCTATTAAGATCTATTATGTTTTGATATAAATGAAAGAAGTAATAAGAGTTAAATAAGAATATGTCTTGAAATGTACAGTCTATATTCAGTATTATTATGACAGAGTATTACACAGCTGTTTAATCGTCCAAGTTAAAATTATAATATTATAGTTAAAGGAAAAGTTTGACCTTTTTAGAGAGTTAAATAAGAGAATTGACACCACTGAAGCTGCAGCCGGTTAGCTTAGCTTAGCACAAAGACTGGAATCAAATGAAGCAGTTAGCCTGGCTCTGTGAAACCGTAAACTTGTAATTTTACACTTTTCTTTCCACATATTAAATAAAGCATATAAAACATGTTAATCGGTGAGCTTGTGGTGCTGGTAGTTTTCCCCGTGAGACAGAGCCATGCTAGCTGTCTTTATGCTATGCTAAGCTAAGCAGCTCTTGGCAGTAGCTTCATATCTACAGACACGTGCGTGGTATCAATCCTCTCGTCCAACGCTCAGCAATACAAACGCGTTCATCTCAAAATGTCCAACTGTTGTATCATTTAAAGCCTGTTTGTTTGTTTGTTTGTTTGTTTGTTTGTTTGTTTGTTTGTTTGTTTGTGTGTTTGTGCAGAACGCAGAAACAGGGAAGCGGCTCTCGGGTGCAAAACAAGGTCAAGACGACTGGCTGAGAAACAAACAGCAGCTGGAGAACGAGCTGGAAAATGTCCGCCAGGAGAGAAGAAACGCGGTGAGGAGCCGGTGAAAAGTCCTCCCGGCGTCGCCTTTGTTGTTGTTGTTGTTGTCATGGAGTATTGATTTATTGATTAGGGCTCTCCTCTCCCGATCAGGTGGATCAGCAGCAGCAGGAGCTCCAGCGCCTGAACAAAGAACTGCTGGAGCAAAGGGCCGAGTCGGCTCACCTTCGCAGCGCTCTGGACAACAAAGTGATGGTGAGGCAGCAACAACAACAACAACAACAACAACAACAACTTGTATTCACAGCTCAGGATCAGTGATGGAAACCAGGAAGAAGAGCTTCACTCGGAAGAGCTGCTCTGCTTCTTTATTATTTAGCCACGAATATTCAAAATGTGGCACACATATCGTTTATTTATTATTAATCAGATCGTTACGGTTTAAAATCAGGATTTGGACATTTTTTAGATGGATTTTATTCCAGGCAGTTGCTTGGGTTTAATTAACTATAATTTATATATATATATATATATATATATATATATATATATATATATATATATATATATATATTTTTTTTTTTTTTTTTTTTGGGGGAGGAGGATCATCGTCATTGTGCCCGTTAACTTTAATGAACTTGACATAAGACTCTATCACAACTTCTATGTTGCATTGCACATATCTCTGGAAATAATTGTGTAACATGTGTTGTTGGTTCAGTTTATCCTGTTAATTAAAGTAAAATGTGAATAATTATTACTCCCCGTGTCCCGCGTCCTCAGGAGGGCTCTCAGGCGAGCGGCCGCCTGGCGGCGCTGCAGGCGGAGCGCGACGCGCTGCTGCGCTCGGCCAGAGGGGGCGACGCGGAGCTGTCCTCCCTGAGGCTGCAGGCCCAGCAGGCCCAGCAGCACCGGGGCTCCCTGGACCAGGAGAGGGACCGGCTCCTCCAGGAGCTGGAGGCTCTGAGAGCCCAGCTGCAGCAGCAGGTACGCCACCTGGTGACCTGGAGGAATGTCACCGACGTTTATGAAACATACGCAAGGCCTATTGTAATAATAATAATGCTCCAAAATGTTGGAAACTTGCATAGTTTTAAGTCAAGAACATTCACATTTTCTTGGGGAGTGAATTCTAAACCCGATATATTAGATTAGATTTTACTTTATTTTACTTTATTCATCCCCAGCAGCAAAACATTTACAAATATACAATAAAATAAAATAAAATATAATAGCAGGGCATGTTACATTTAGGAATTTAAATAATAAAGGAAATGAAAATTGAAAAAATAAAAATGAAAGTGTGTACAAGTGCAAAGTGAAAAGTATTAATTTATTTTATTTACTGTGTACATTTAGACAGTAAATTAGTACCGGCACTGATTTAAAATCTTATTTCTATTTTAATATCCTGTTTTATGTCTTATGCAAAGTGTTTGCCTGTACGAATTAAAACACTATTTCCTCTCCGAAAGCTGCTCATCAACGCGGAGCAGAAGCTGGAGATCGACCGGCTGAGGCGAGAGCTGGACGCCACCCGGGCGGAGCTGCACCGCGCGGCCGGCGCCCTGCAGAGCCAAGAGCTGGTGGGACACGGTTTGGAGGAGCTTTAGACCGGAGGGGGGGGGGGAGCACCCACTAACTGGTGTTTGTGATCCTCAGAGCGGCACCCAGCTGAGCAGCTCTCTAGCCGGGCTGCAGGCCGAGAGGGAGGCGCTGCTGCGCTCCGCGAGGGACCAGGAGGCGGAGCTTAACTCCCTCAGGCAGCAAGCGCAGCTCCACCAGAGCTCCCTGGAGGAGGAGAGGCAGAGGAGCAGCCTGGAGCTGGGAAGCCTCCACACCCAGCTGCAGCAACAGGTGCTGCACACACACACACAACACATGCACACACACACACACAACACATGCACACACACACACACAACACATGCACACACACACACGCACACAACACATGCACACACACACACGCACACAACACATGCACACACACACACGCACACACAACACATGCACACACACACACACAACACATGCACACACACACACACACACACACACAACACATGCACACACACACACACACAACACATGCACACACACACACACAACACATGCACACACACACACACAACACATGCACACACACACACACACACACACAACACATGCACACACACACACGCACACACAACACATGCACACACACACACAACACATGCACACACACACACACACAACACATGCACACACACACACGCACACAACACATGCACACACACACACACGCACACACAACACATGCACACACACACACAACACATGCACACACACACACACACACAACACATGCACACACACAACACATGCACACACACACACACACAACACATGCACACACGCACGCACACACACACACATAACGCACCTTACGACCTGCACAGAGAAGCTGTGGTGAGTATCAGCGTGGTTAGTTACTGTGTCTGTCTGTGTGTGTGTGTGTGTGTGTGTGTGTGTGTGTGTGTGTGTGTGTGTGTCCTCAGGCCTGCCGTGGAGAAGAGCTTTCCCAGAAGCTGAAGGAGGAGCAGTTCTGCCTGCTGCAGTGTGCGGTGGTGGAGGCCGAGGGCATCATACTGGACGCTGTGGCCAAACTGGACGACCCCGTGCACGTCCTCTGCACCAGCTCACCGGGTACACACACACACACACACACACACAGTATCCAGAGAAAACACATTTCATAAATGCTTCATAGAGGTCAAAGTTCTTCCATCCAGTTCCTCTTCTGGGGTTTCAGATTATTTGGTGAATCGAGCTGAAATCACTCTGAGCGCCATCGACAAGATGCAGCAGAGCCACGTGGTGTACCTGGGGAACACGGACGGTGAGGCGGTGGTCAGATATAAGTACTGCACGTCCCTCTGAGGAGCCGTACAGTAACAACCTCTTACTGTACGACACCTCACTTGTTCTTAGATGCCAGCGGTCTGTTGAGGGCCGTCACTCAGTTCTCTCATCTCACCGCCGACACCATCGTGAACGGATCGGCGGCGTCTCACTCGGCGCCCACGGACCAGGCCGACCGTGAGCTCTGAAACACGCATAATATAATAATAATGATAAATAAAAAACATATAAATGTGAAGTGAACACGCAGTGCACCCGTTTCTCCTCCTCCAGGTTTGACGGACAGCTGTCGTGATTGTGCGAATCACTGCCTCCAGTACCTGAAGGATCTGAAGCTTCAGGCCACTTTACCGAGAGCAGATCCCTCCGCCGTGCGCTTCACCGTCCAGCGCATCCTCGCTCTGGGACAGGTGAGACACAAAGTAGCCCCGAAAGTATTTAGAATTGAGCTTTATTTGTATTTAATTGAGTATTATATATTACCTTTTTAATTTGGCCTTTAATTGAGCCTTTGGCCTTAATCTGCAAGTTTTACGTGTACTTTAACTTTGTGGTTCTTATATATACATATATATATATACATATATATATATATGTATATATATATCGATGTGTGTGCAATATCCCCATATAACTGTCCCCTTCCCCCACAGCACTAGCCTACAATTTACTACTACGGATGTACTACTTAGCTACTTAGCATCTCCTTTCCTTTCTTATGTTTATTTTTGATAACCTGTTCCTGTACTTAATACTGTTAATACTGTAAATACTAAATACTGCATACACTTTACCACTATGTACAGTGTCTTTTTCATATTTCTATTATTATTATAGTGTGTTTGTTTTGTACCTCTGTTGACTCGGAGAACCCTGCAAAAATAATTCCGATGTGTCTGGACTGCTGGTCTAGGCACAGATGGCAAATAAAAAAACCTTGAACCTTGAACCTTGAACCTTGAACCTTGAACCTTGAACCTTGTGTACTTCAACTTTGCGGTTCCGTCTCAGGATCTGCGTCCGAAAGGACGGGACGTTCTCAAAGAGGAGCTCGGCGCCATGGTGGACAAGGAGATGATCGCCACGGCGACGGCCATCGAAGAGGCGGTGCTGCGAATGGACGTGAGGACACGCCGTACACCCACACACACACCCCCACACACACACACACACACACACACACCCACACACACACACACACGTACACACACACACACACACACACACACACACACACACACACACCCACACACACACACACACACACACACACACACACACACACACACACACACACACACACACACACACACACACACGCACACACACACGCACACACTGATGCTTCCCGTTTTAAATGTCCGTTTCCCAGGAGATTCTGAATCAGACGAGGAGAGAAACTTCTGGCGTCCAGCTGGAGGTCAACCAGAGGTGAGACGAGTGCTCCGTAAAAAATAGTTTATTTGAGCTTCTCTGCGTCTTTTCACTCACCTGCAACCTGTGTGATGTTCTCCTTCCATCTCAGCATCCTGGGATCCTGTTCGGACCTGATGAAGGTCAGAACTCTGCCTCCTTAAAAAACTTCTGTGGTTGTTTTATTTCATTTGTATACATTTTTTTTTTTAACTCCTGTGTTTCTTCTTCTGTGGTTCTTTTCCTCTGCAGGCCGTTCACATGCTGGTGACGGCGTCCACCGACCTGCAGAAAGACATCGTGGAAGGAGGCAGGGTGAGTTTTAAATCTCCCTTTTTAGGAATCAAGAGCAACATTTAGATGTGAAAATCATTATTTATGAATGATTGGAGCACGAGAGCAAAGTGAAGTCCTGCTGTGGACGTGTTTTAAACACCCAGAGCAATCTATGTCCGTTTAAAGGAGCGCTAGAGTTAGAATATCTTATATATCATATTCTAAAAACAAGCCAACCAATCGATGCAGCTGCTGACTTCCTCCGTGGTGCGTTCACTGACACGCGTTTGCAATCGTTCTTTCTCCCAGGGAGCGGCGTCCGTCACGGACTTTTATGCCAAAAACTCTCGCTGGACCGAAGGCCTCATCTCCGCCTCCAAAGCCGTGGGCTGGGGCGCCACTCAGCTGCTGTGAGTACCCGGGCACACGTGGTCCCTGCACCGCATCAAAACCACATCACCAAGTTTTGCCCCCCCCCCCCTCTTTGCCCCCCAGAGACTCGGCCGACCGCGTTGTGGGCGAAGACGGAGCGTACGAGGAGCTCATCGCCTGTTCTCACGAGATCGCGGCGAGCACGGCTCATCTCGTCGCCGCCTCGAAGGTACGAAACGCTCTGCTGCTGGTTCGAGGAGCTCTGAATGGACCTGCTGGGCTCCTGCACCTCAAGGGCTGATGGGGAACCGGGTCCAGCGCAAATATCCACAAGTGGGAAAAGGGCTTGTGACGTTTTATGAGTTGTTACAAAAGAGACCTGGTCCTAAACCACTCAGACCTGGTCCTAAACCAGTCAGACCTGGTCCTAAACCACTCAGATCTGGTCCTAAACCACTCAGATCTGGTACTAAACCAGTCAGACCTGGTCCTAAACCACTCAGATCTGGTCCTAAACCACTCAGACCTGGTCCTAAACCACTCAGATCTGGTCCTAAACCACTCAGACCTGGTCCTAAACCACTCAGACCTGGTCCTAAACCACTCAGATCTGGTACTAAACCAGTCAGACCTGGTCCTAAACCACTCAGACCTGGTCCTAAACCACTCAGACCTGGTCCTAAACCACTCAGATCTGGTCCTAAACCACTCAGACCTGGTCCTAAACCACTCAGACCTGGTCTCTAATGGTGCCTCATTAAACATCTTTCAGGTGAAGGCCGACCGCGGCAACAAGAAGCTGCAGACCCTGAAGCAGGCCTCGCGTCACGTGAACGACATGGCGGCGCTGGTCGTCACCTCCACCAAACACGGGCAGCTGCAGATCTCCGACCAAGGTGAGGGGGGGTGAGGGGGGGTGGGGGGTCTCGTCAGTCCACGTCGGGGGGGGGGGGGGGCGGCAGCACGATTTAATGACGCGATGTCGTTCTCAGGTGCGATGGACTTCTCCGGCATGTCGCTGATCAAGCTGAAGACGGAGGAGATGGAAGCTCAGGTGAGGCGTTCGAGTCCCCGACGTTTAGCCCGTCGTTTACAGTGTTTTTACCAACAAGCTCCATTGACTGAAGTGATATTAAAGTAAAAAGGATCTGAACACCTCCTGACGACATTGTGGCCTCCGGACCTCTCAGGTGAAGGTGCTGCAGCTGGAGAGCCAGCTGGATCAGGGGCGCGTCCGACTGGGGGAGCTGAGGAAGAGGCACTACGAGCTGGACGCCTCCGGAGCCGGCAACGCAGCCGGGGACGCAGCCGGCGACGCAGCCGGCGACGCAGCCGGCAACGCAGCCGGCAACGCAGCCGGGGACGCAGATGCAGACGAGGACTTCCCTCCGCCGCCGCCGCCCACCTTGCTGGACTCCACGCCGGAGCCTCAGACCTTCTCACAGAACCCCCAGAGCTACCCGTCGACCAATCCCTTTGCACCGGCTCAGACCCAGTCTGACTACACCCCGACAAACACCTGCAGCCCGGCTCAAGTCTACACACCATCACCGGCCTTCACCCCGACCCAGACCCAGACCTTTACCCCGGCTCAAACCTTCACCCCGGCCCAGACCTTCACCCCGACCCAGACCTTTACCCCGGCTCAAGTCTACACACCATCACCGGCCTTCACCCCGACCCAGACCTTCACCCCGGCCCAGACCTTCACCCCGACCCAGACCATCACCCCGGCTCAAACCTTCACCCCGACCCAGACCATCACCCCGGCTCAAACCTTCACCCCGGCTCAAACCTTCACCCCGGCTCAAACCTTCACCCCGACCCAGACCTTTACTCCGGCTCAAGTCTACACACCATCACCGGCCTTCACCCCGACCCAGACGTACCTAAAACCTCAGACCTCCTCCCCCAGCCTCTCCCGGTCTCAGTCTCCGACACCGACCAGCGCCGAGACCGCCAAGCCGGCCTCGAGGAAACCCAACATCTTTACCAAATCTGGAAACTTGCTGAAGAACGCGGTGAGGGCTGAAACCTCTCGGCTGGAGAGCCGGATGTTCACCATCATACGCTGGAAGAGGAAGATTGTGAGAATGAATGTTTTCTTCTTTTCTTTATTGCAGTTCAGACGAGGTGACGCTGGAACCGGGGAACCTTGAAGAAGAAGAATCTGACATAAATATATACTTATATAACTTAATCACTCATCTGGCTCTGTAAATATGAAATATTTTAGGAGCTTAAAATGACACACTTATAGCTAAATGTGCAAATTGAAAACTATTTTTGTTATGTTTCTGATTACGAGTTGATTCATTAAAAATCCTAAAATAATCTGTTTCCTCTGAGTTCTGCTCTGCAAGGTTTGAAATATGTCGTCACATTATCCTCATAGTTTTATTTAGGAGAGGAAAAGTCCATATCAGGGCTCGTCTCTGTGGAGGAGACCCCCGATGTCCCTGCACCTCCTCATCTCTGTGGAGGAGACCCCCGATGTCCCTGCACCTCCTCTCTGTGGAGGAGACCCCCGATGTCCCTGCACCTCCTCTCTGTGGAGGAGACCCCCGATGTCCCTGCACCTCCTCATCTCTGTGGAGGAGACCCCCGATGTCCCTGCACCTCCTCTCTGTGGAGGAGACCCCCGATGTCCCTGCACCTCCTCATCTCTGTGGAGGAGACCCCCGATGTCCCTGCACCTCGTCTCTGTGGAGGAGACCCCCGATGTCCCTGCACCTCCTCTCAGTGGAGGAGACCCCCGATGTCCCTGCACCTCGTCTCTGTGGAGGAGACCCCCGATGTCCCTGCACCTCGTCTCTGTGGAGGAGACCCCCGATGTCCCTGCACCTCCTCTCTGTGGAGGAGACCCCCGATGTCCCTGCAGGGCGCCCCTGCACCTCCTCTCTGTGGAGGAGACCCCCGATGTCCCTGCACCTCCTCATCTCTGTGGAGGAGACCCCCGATGTCCCTGCACCTCGTCTCTGTGGAGGAGACCCCCGATGTCCCTGCACCTCCTCTCTGTGGAGGAGACCCCCGATGTCCCTGCACCTCCTCATCTCTGTGGAGGAGATCCCCGATGTCCCTGCACCTCCTCATCTCTGTGGAGGAGATCCCCGATGTCCCTGCACCTCCTCATCTCTGTGGAGGAGATCCCCGATGTCCCTGCACCTCGTCTCTGTGGAGGAGACCCCCGATGTCCCTGCACCTCCTCATCTCTGTGGAGGAGATCCCCGATGTCCCTGCACCTCATCTCTGTGGAGGAGATCCCCGATGTCCCTGCACCTCATCTCTGTGGAGGAGATCCCCGATGTCCCTGCACCTCATCTCTGTGGAGGAGACCCCCGATGTCCCTGCACCTCCTCTCTGTGGAGGAGACCCCCGATGTCCCTGCACCTCCTCTCTGTGGAGGAGATCCCCGATGTCCCTGCACCTCCTCCTCTCTGTGGAGGAGATCCCCGATGTCCCTGCACCTCCTCCTCTCTGTGGAGGAGACCCCCGATGTCTCATATGTCTAATCTGCTCCTCACACCGTCGATGATGATGATGATGATGACAAAGTGAGGGGAGGAGCTATGAGTTCAGGTGGATGTTTGCCGACCGCATTTGAAGAAATTCCCCTCGAGGCGTTCACGAGAACGGGGACACTGACATGAGGTCACCTTGACCTTTGACCTCCAACATCAAAAAATCGGTTCTATTCTTAAAATCAGAGTGCAAATTCACCATAAAAAAAGAAAACCATCAAATGAGAGTCGAGGCGAGCGTTTGGTGGAAGAATACGTTTTAATTCTGATCTCACAGATTTCCACGTGTTATTCTTAATAAACTTAACGGAACGTTTAAGAAGAAGAACGCGTGTGTTTTGGTTTCAAGTATCAAACTTTACATGAACACTGAACACTGAACAGCACGATGTACAAACACGTTAAGCTAGCTTTCCTCTGAGTGGGATGCATTTAGACAGAAATCATGCAAGATTAATACATTATGTTTTTTTTGGTGTCAAATACAAAGATTCAAATGAATTATTACTAATTAGCACAAATACCCAAACGTCCTCTGGTTGTGTTTTCCTGAGTTCGGTGTTGCCGTCAACAGATGTGGAAAAATAAAAAAAAGATCCAAAAAAAAACCCTATTTGATATTTTACAATATTTACATTTTCACAGGTATAATAACCAAATAAGGGAATCTGAGGATTGAAACATGAATAAATCGGGGAAATGGTGCCACCTCCTTCTGGGTTATTAATGTTTACATAGAGTGTTTATGAAAAAAGAGAAAATGAGGCGTTCCAGTAAATTGAAACTACTGAATATATTCAAAGTGCTTGTGAAAGTATAGTAAATTTAGCTTCACTTAAATAACAACAACAAAAAGCAATCTTTTGGTCATGAATTAACCTCCGGAAAGAAATAACTTAAACATTTTAAAAACCACGTCTCCACAGCCGTCATCCCTCCTCCACGTCTGTAAAAATGTCACATAAGAAGTACTGGGACACGCTGGTGGGCTCCTCCTCCTCCTCTCTGGAGGTGGGCTCTTCCTCCTTTCTGGAGGTGGGCTCTTCCTCCTTTCTGGAGGTGGGCTCTTCCTTCTTTCTGGAGGTGGACTCCTCCTCCTTTCTGGAGGTGGACTCCTCCTCCTCTCTGGAGGTGGACTCCTCCTCCTCTCTGGAGGTGGACTCCTCATCCTTTCTGGAGGTGGACTCCTCATCCTTTCTGGAGGTGGACTCCTCATCCTTTCTGGAGGTGGGCTCTTCCTTCTTTCTGGAGGTGGGCGCCTCCTCCTTTCTGGAGGTGGACTCCTCATCCTTTCTGGAGGTGGGCTCCTCCTCCTTTCTGGAGGTGGGCTCCTCCTTCTTTCTGGAGGTGGGCTCTTCCTTCTTTCTGGAGGTGGGCTCTTCCTTCTTTCTGGAGGTGGGCGCCTCCTCCTTTCTGGAGGTGGGCTCTTTCTCCTCTCTGGAGGTAGGCTCCTCCTCCTCCTCTCTGGAGGTGGGCTCCTCCTTCTTTCTGGAGGTGGGCTCTTCCTTCTTTCTGGAGGTGGGCTCTTCCTTCTTTCTGGAGGTAGGCGCCTCCTCCTTCCTGGAGGTGGGCTCTTCCTTCTTTCTGGAGGTAGGCGCCTCCTCCTTCCTGGAGGTGGGCTCCTCCTCCTCCTCTCTGGAGGTAGGCTCCTCCTTCTTTCTGGAGTCACTCCTCTGAGAAGCCGGAGCCTGAAACAAAGAACAAGGAATCAGCTGCGATGGCCTCCGAGTGGGTGAACTGGACTTCCACTGGTTCCCCCCTCACCTCGGCCGGACACGGGGAAGCGTTCGGCGTGTGTGTTGGCGGCGCCCGCTTTGCCGAGGCCGCGGGCGCCGGGGTCAAGCGTTTTCCAGCTGCACGTGGAGTTCTAACCCTCGGGCCCTTGGGGGCTGCTTTGCCAGGTGGAGGGGCGTCGGTCTCCGTAAAGCCTTTGGGTTTTCTAGTCGGGGGAATTGAAAACAATAAAAAGAGACTTCTGGCTCTTTTCTAGAGATCATTTACAGATTATTTAAAATCATATTAACCATTGAAGTTGGATGTGAATGACGAACCGTTTAATCCGTAACCTACAATAAAGATTTGACCCACTGTTGGTGTAATGAACAGTTAAAAAGCATCTCATGGAGAGGGTGCAGAACTGAGGAAGATATCAGAATCCTGCCGGTCCAGGTTGGGAGCCAAAGTTCTCCTCACCTGTTCTGGCTTCTCGTCACCCTCGTCCGGGTCGCTCGTGCTCCTGCGCCGCTTTCCTCAGGCACGCCTCCTCCCCCCGTCGGAGTCTCCTTCTCAACATCTACACGATCACCACTTCCTCCCCGAGACTCGCCGACCACGTCCACGGAGGCTTCGGGGAGCTCCGAGGGCCCGGCGGCGTCCGTCTGGATGGGGGTCGACGCCGCTCCCTTGGCTACGAGGGTCTTGCCGGCCTGCTTCCGCTTCGTAGCCTCGGGCTTCACCGGCTCTTTGACTGAGCACAAGAGAAACGGGAGCACGGTGAAGAAGACGTGCTCACTTTGAGTGCATGAGATGAGTCAGTATTCATGTACCTCTTCTTCGAGTCGGGCCACCGGGTTCTTTAGGGGTTTCAGTCTCAGGTGGATGGACTGTAGAAGTCTCTGCTCCACACACACAAACAACACTTACAGTTAGCATCATGGCATCAATCATTAGTTTAAGTACAGCGTCACACAGTCACTCTACCGTGTGGCTCCACGGGATTCTCCATCGCCCGACCCGGTTGAGTCTGAGGAAAAACACCAACATGTGGATTTGAATAGACGTATTCATCAGATTGGAGCTGCAGGCGGTTCCTTACAACCTTCACGTACCGTAGACGCAGCCGGCTCGATGTCCCAGACCCAGACGAGGTCCGCCTCGCCGCTCTCCTCCACGGGCGCAGCGGCAGAAGAAGGAGGCGCTTCTCCAGGAACGCTGCTGAGGAGCGAGGAGAGAATCAGACAGATTCACACATGCATGAACGGGATCATGACCCCTCTTTTCATTTTTTTTTTTTAAAGCAGGCGCTGACCTCTGATGCTCAAGCGGCGCATCGGTTCCAGGAGCACGAGGGAGGCGTTCAGGCGCTTCTCCGGGAACGCTGATGAGGAGCGAGGAGAGTCGTGGAATCAGACACATGCATGAACGGGATCATGACCCCCGCTGGTAAAAAAAAAAAAAAGAGTTTTAAAAGCCGCCGCTGACCTCTGATGCCCATTGGCTCCAGGAGCACGAGGGAGGCGTTCAGGCCCGCCGGCCACCGGCTCGCTCAGCGAGCAGACGGGGATCTCCGTCAGAGAGAGGATGAAGAACGGTTCTTCTGGATCCGAAGGCTCCTGAGACGACGGCGCCGAGGCTGAAAAGGGAGAGAAGTTTTTTTAACCTAAAAAGCCGCGGTGCGTTCACTGTAAAACAGGACAAAAGCAACTCAAATCTGACTCACTGTCTGGAAATATGGGGAGACTTTGGGTCCCTCCTGCAGCCTGGAAGTGTGACGGGAGACACGTTTTAGGATTAATGCTTAAAAGGAGAACATACTAGTCACAAGCTCACGCCCACAAGATGAACTCCAACACTGATACCTCACCTGAGGACACCCGTCAGCATCATGTGGAGAGGAGTTTGGGTCTCTGTGTTGTACAGTAGCGCCCTCTGTTGGGTCTGGGATGTCAGGTCTGAGGTCGGACACGCCTTCTGCGCCAAAACCTGTTAAGACCCAGTAGAGGTCAACACGGGCCCGGTCGGGTCATGGGTGGCGGCGGTTCTACAGGGAAAAGAGGGTCAAACCTGTTTCTGCCCGTTTTGTATTCTGGACCTGTCGGGGTGGCGGAGGTCGGCTGCTGGGAACCAGACGGGGTTTGGGTTTAACGAGCCGGCCTCTGCGAGCCTGCGGAGCTCTTCTCGAGGGCGAGTCGGTCGGTTCTGACGGATCGCTGCTTTAAGAGGACGAAACAAGAGACCGATGACTCCCCAAAGATTCATTCAAAGCATTAAAACAGTGTTTACGTTGGTCTCTTGAGGCCTCACCTCTGGGCAGCTGTGTGATTGGGCTCAGAACCTTGCTGGACTGAATCTGGACTCTGCGCCTCACACTCGACCTCATCTTTAGAACCGGCCGCGGACTGTGTTCTGGTGGGGGGCGTCGAGCCGCCTCCTGAGGACCGGACATCCGACGCTGCACTCGGGCCGCCCGTCGGTCGGGTGTTTGACCCGGTAGACCGCGTGGACCGGTCCTGGTCCCGTTGGGAGGCGGGTGCGTGCTCCACCTGATCAGTACTTGCCGTTCTGTCCCCTCCTTCGACTGCGAGGCCTTTAGGGTCTGTATTCAGAGACCAATACTCCGCTATGGCGAGGCCGGACTCTGGAGGTTCTGCACGCGGCGAGTCCGTCCCCGTGAGCTCCCGTTTCGTCTGTGCATCGTTATCGTCCACCGGCTGTGGTTCCGAGGTGAAAGAGGTGTCCACGTGGCCCGGTGGTTCTGGGGGTTTGCTGAGGTCATCTGCCTGCAGCTTTGCGTGTGTGGTTCTGGGGCTTTTAGGGGATCCTAAATTGGGTTTGACCCTGGAAAAGCGTTGCCTTCTTGGAGGAACCTTTTGTTCCGAGCCCTTGGAGTCTAGTCCAACATCTGAGGACCTTTCGTCTGTGGTTCTCTGCGTCGAGCACAATGACACCGAAGAGGCGCTGGTACTTTTAATTGGGCTCGGAGGGGCGGCGCTGCAAGTCAGCCGTGCTTCTGCCCTCGTGTCTTCGGTGTCTTCGGCCCGTGAAGTCTGGCTGGAGGGCGTCTCCGTGGGCTGCGGCGGTGCGACGGAGTCCTTGGTGGTCGGGGGTTTAGACCTCGCGGTTCTGGACGTCGGCGGCAGGTTGGGTTTGGGTTTGACTTTTTGTAACCGACGTCTGGGAGAAGCGGCGTCGCTCTCCTCTTTCTGACCGGCAGGGAGCTCCTCTGCACGAGTGACGGGAGCCGGGTCCAGGTCTGAACCTCCTCGGAGGGACTCTGTGACTCCCGGGTCGGAGGTCGGCTGTGGGTCATCACAGCGGCTCTCAGCCGAGGACTCTGACGTGGGCGTTGGGTCTCGTGTGGCCTGTTCCCTCCTGGGTGGAAACTGGGCTTCAGGAACACTCCGATGGGGTGTTTCTGCGTCCGGTTCTACTCGACCAACGACTCCAACGTCGCTCTTCTCCTCCTCAGGTGTGGATACTTCTTCTGTGGGCCTGAGAGTCGTCCCTACAGTCACCAGTGGGATCAAATCGGAAGCAGCATCGGGACAACAACTCGAGGTGGTGACAGCTGGCTCTGCTTCGACCTCTGTTGTGTGTTCATGGACTTTGGGGTGTGGAGTTGGGGGGGAGTCTTTAGAACCCAGACTCCTGGATGTCTGTGCCAAGTTGAGTTTGGGTTTAACTTTCTGGAACCGACTCTTCCTGGTCGGCTGAGTAGGTCCCACGTCACTCTCTTCTTTCTGAGTGACGGGTACCTCCTCTGCAGGTGGAGCACGTGGAGCAGGATGGTCGATGCTCTCTTGGGCTAACTGGGTTTCTGTGACCGCCGTGTCAGACGTCACCTGGTTGCTACAGCTTCTCTCAGCGGTCGGCACTTCCTCTGTCGACCCGGACGTTGACCCCGAGTCTCCGGAGGCCGGCTCCACACGGGGTTCCAGCTGGGCTTCAGAAGAGCCTTGAGGCTGCTTTTCGAGGGGTTGTCCTTCACCAACAGACGTCTTCTCACCTCCAGATGGCTCTTCTGTGGGCTCGACTCCGATAGAAGAAATGTCATCTCCTAGCGTGTTTTTACTGCACTCTGCCATCTTGGGGGTGTCCTCTGCAGCCGACGGCGTCTCCGTGGTTGGAGCGAGGCGAGGAGCAACCGCGTGGCTCTCCTCGGATCCCCTTACCGCCGATGGCCCCGGTTGGGACCGAGCGGTCCTCGAGGCCGGGCCCAGGTTGGGTTTTGGCTTCGCCTTGGAGGAGCGTCCCTTCTTGGCCTGTGGAGAATTCGTCTTTGAGCTCCCTGGACTTTGAGGGGCGGGGTCCATCTGGAAACCCGTCCTCTGATCAATGGCTTCAACGAGGGAGACGCCGTCACCGTCTAGGAGCTCCACGACGGCTCCTGATGTTTCCGTTGCTCCGCGGTCAGAAGGAACGGCACCGCTCTCCTCCAGTTCAGCCGGCGTCGATGAGATCTCTTCTTCCAGGCGCCGGCTGGTTTCATTCACATTGGCTGCAATTTAAAAAAAAACAAAAAACACATTGGTCCATTTTAAATTCACTGCAGTTTAATCTGAAAGGAATGCATCACGTCTCCTGCGTGTCTCCGACCTGTTGCATCATCTTGAGTGGCTTCTTGGTCCTGTTCCGACGGAGGGAGGGGAGCCAGGTTACCGATGGTCAGCAGGGTTTGAGCCGCCTCGTTGTAGCTCTCGTTCTCGTTCTCAGATACTAAAAGAAACACAAAGGATAATTCATGAGACATAAATATATACATATATATATATATAAATGTGGCACTGGGAGCTAGTCAGAATATCTCTTCAACCTACCTTCTATGTGGTCTGAAGAAAGGAAGTCTATAACATCCTGCAAGGGAAACAAATATATTGAGTCACATCAAAGACTTCAGCTAGAAGCCAGAATAGTTGTACAACTTATGCATTACAGAAACACTTCTTTGTGATTCTCATGCAAACAGCATGCAACATTGCACTGAAACTTAAAGAGGGAGAAATCCAAATCAATGTTGGTCCTTTTGCAGATAAAAACACGTGGATGGAGCTTTGAGAATGTATATAAAAATAATAATAATTTGTATATTAAAGTGCTATATTTATTGATGGCATTTTACACTCACAACCAGCAGATCCAACTGATGTTCACAGGGCTCGGCTGCGCCCGTCTCACTGTGCGCCCGCTCGCAAGAGGCGTCGGGGAACAGTGCATCATGGGAGATGCCCAACACATCAGGGATATTGGCCAAGATATCAAGCTACGTGTGGGATGGGGGAGGGGGGGGGGGGGGGGGGGGGGGGGGGGGGGGAGTCAAGAGTGGAGGGTTTGAATTATGGAATGGAAAACCATGCACAAAGAAAATATAATGCAAAAAATAAAAGAAAGTCAATTAAAATGAATGGATGGTTTGCGTCTGCACGACAGGAAACAGTTTCACACACACACACGCACGCACACACGCACACACACACACACACACACACACACACACACCTCCTCCACAGTCTCCTCCACTTCTGGGATCACGGGTCGCGGCGAGCGCAGGCTGGCCGGCACAAAGACGGGGGCCGTGCTGTCGTTCCTGGAGCCCCACACAGGGTGCTCGTCCTCCTCCACATCTTCATCTTCATATTCTCCTCCTCCTCCTCCTCCTCCTCCTCCTCGCTGCTTTTCATCCTCCTCGTCGCTGTATTCGGACTGAGAAGCCCTGAGCGTGACCAGTTTAGGTTTTTTGGACTCTTGGGATGACGGCAGCTTCGACGGTCTCCGCCTCTTGGCGGTGCTTTTGGCTTTAGGCCTGGCGGACCCCTCGGGGGAGGCAGGGCTCGCTTCGGGTGCAGCCTCTCTGGCGGGGTAGTTCAGGAGCTGGATGGGTTTCGGCACTCTCCCAGACCTAAAGAACACACACACACACACACTGATGAAACGCTCCTCTGCGGTTATATCCTCCTTTAATGCCATGAAAACAATGACATGTCGTACCTGGTAGGCCTCTGAGGCTGAAGGGCGGCATCCTCCTCTTCAGAGTCCTCCGTGGGCGACTTCCTCCCATCAGCTTGACTCTTGACCTGAAAAGTGTGCACAACGTTGAGTGAGAACAAGTAACAATGTTCAGAAACATCTGATGACTGTGATAAAATCATAACCTGGTCTTCATCATCTCCGTCCATGACGCCCTGGTCCTCTTTATCCGTGGCGGTGGTCTCGGTGGAGGCCGGCGGGGGCTTTTTAGCCCGCTTCCGGCCCAAAGGCACGAGGGGTTTCGGGGCTTTGCCTCGTGAGAGTTTAGCCGGCTTGATTTTGGCGTCCGCGGCTTCATTCGCGCTCTCCGTCCTTTTCAGACCCACAAAAAAAAAAAAAAAGTTTTATGGTCAAGCGGCGATGCGAAATATTCACTTTATTAAAAAACAGAATTAAAAAAAAATAAAAGGTTGAATTACATGTCTGATGGTGGACAGTCTGCCTCAGTGTCTGCAGGTACGTCGGCCTCATCTGAGTACATTAAAAACAACTTTACATCCCGAGGATCAAGGCAACCATTTTCTGGAAATACATTTATGAACCTACTTTAATAAGTTGGATAGATTGAGCGAGCACCTTGTTTCTTTTTGTTCTTCTTGTCGTCGGGTTCCCCCGTCGGGGCGTCGTCTCGGTTCTTTCTTTTACGCTTCTTCTTCTTCGCGGCGTCGGCTCCTCCTTCGTTACGGAGGTCCTCGTTCTCCTTCTCTCCCTCCTCCTCCAAGTCGGCAATTTGCTTCTCCTCTTTCTCGTCTCCCTCCTCCACGACACTCGGCTTCCGGGCTTTTGTGGCCGCTGGAGGAACGAAAAGCACAGATAAATGTGTTGAATCGAGTATTAAGCATGGCATGATATATGATATAATATATATATATACAGTTAGTTACCCTTTGGCTTTCTCTCGGTCTTCTTGGGGGAATTCTTCGCGGCGAGTGACCGGAGTTTCTTCCTGTTTTTGTGAACTTCCATAATCTTCTCCAGCAACTTAGAAAAATATTCAATGTCCAGTTTGCGCCGTTCTCCTACAAGATAATAAACTTTTAATCTAAATATGCACAGAGATCGCACAAAGAAACATCACCCACACTTAAATGGCATGCAAAATTATTAACCTGACGTAATATTTCCTAAATCCCAATTTTTTTAAAGATACATTGTCCGACAATACTCACGGAAAGCTTTGTCGACCCGCCAGGAATTCTCTCGCTCTTCTTTTTTAAATTTGTTCTGAAAGATGAGAATGAAAACAATTAACCACACACACACACACACACACACACACACACACACACACACACACACACACACACACACACACACACACACACACACACACACACACACACACACACACACACACACACACACACACACACACACACACACACACACACACACACACACACACACACACACACACACACACACACACACACACACACACACACACACACACACACACACACACACACACACACACACACACACACACACACACACACACACACACACACACACACACACACACACACACACACACACACACACACACACACACACACACACACACACACCTTTATCTCTGAGCGCGTTCGGAGAGCAAACAGCTGACAGATCATGGAGAAGTCGGTCCCCACCATGCTGATGGCCAGGAAGAACATGTCCGTCTCTGATGGGGAAACGACCGAGACGTTAAAAACAAGGCGATAAAAGATTAAAATGAATTAATCTGCATCCATTATCCATATCGGGTGAACCTTCGTTGGACCAGGGTTTCGTGTAGGTCCCCTTCCTGAAGCTCGCGTAAGTCGTGGTGGATCCACGCTCGAATATGGGGTCTCGGTCCTGAGCTGGATTTGGGCCTTTGGCTCGCAGGACCTCCACCGTCAAGCTGGACCACAGCGTGAGAAGGTTCAACCATCATGGAGCAACGTTCATATTCAGGGTGGAAAATCTACAAGTCCACTGACCTCTCTTCATCAATGATCAGCGTGCCATCCTCGGCTACTTTGACCTGAGGAACCATCGAGCTGTCTTCCTCCTCCTCTTCCTCCTCCTCTTCTTCATCCCCCCCTTCCCCCGCCCCGGGGCTTCCCATCTTAGGGAGGACCACAGGTTCCGGCGCCCTCTCTGGTGACCTGCAGGTATTACATCCAAAACATCATGAGGATCACTTATGATGAGGCTGATGACACAGATATTATTCACCACATTCATTTTGTCGAGATAAACAAAAAATGTTTAAACTTTTTTTTTTAAATGGCTCTTTTAATTATTAGATTTAAAAAAAAAATTTTTTTTATATAGTTCAATTTTCTTTTTGAACATGCTGTATTGAACCGACATCTTATTTTTTATTTTTTTTTACCCCATTTGGATACAAATAAGGAAAGTCAGTAAAACTCAATAAATCAAAACTATAATAGAATGAGATTTTTAGAAATATGAAGGGATGAACTTACGCTTCTCTTCTTGGAGTCGGTGGGACCACAGTCTCGTTCTCTTGAGCCGCTTCTTCTAAACTCGATCTGGAAATTAAAAAAAAAAAGATAATTATAGTCACATAAGTTAAGAAAAGGAAAGAATAAAAGAAGAAAAAAAAGCTTATTTCCAATAAGAGCCAGAATGATCAATAGAAGACATCATGTGGAGATGAGACACTCACGTCATGGGGTTAGACTGCGGTAGATAGCGGATCAGGTCACTCATGGTCATTTTGGCCGGATCCAAGTTAAATTCCTGGACACGCAGGTTTCCCTTCTTGAGCTTCTGCAACACGCAAAGATAACACAACGACTCCATGTATATTAATATCTGGAGAATGAGGAGAACAACGCCTGTGAATAACCCCCGGCTCACCTTTTCTTTATGCATCTCCCGTCTGAGCAGCTCTCTGAGTTTTTGGGCCTTCGCAAGCCTCTGCAGGTCCGACGGGTCGTTCAGGAGTCGGCTCAAGGAGAACGCCGGCGGCGAGCGAGCGCGACCGCTCTTGGACGACACCAGCGTCCTGGCTTTCTCCGATATCTCCATGGCTTCTTTGTCTGGCAGCGAGAGCGGGACGTCGTCCGGTGGCCTGGAAGGAGCTCCTTTCTCTTGACCGCCCGACGCGCTTTCCGACGCCTCGCCGCTCGCCGCCGGCAGATTCGCCGCAGGGTCGTCGGCCGAAGGCTCTGAACCGCCCGGTGGGACGGGGCTCGCTTTGGGCTGCTTGCCGTCTTCCGAAGGCCTCCGTCTCCTCGGGGACTGGAGTCTCTGAGGGGCGACCGCGGTCCGGGTTTGGTCCGAGACGGGGACTTCGTCGGGAGTTTCAGAGGCGGCCTGGACGTGGGATTTCTGCATCCGAGCGACTGTGGAGGGGCGGCCCGGCGCCACTTTGGGCTTGACGGAAAACCGCTTCCTTCTTTGGACCGCCGCCGAGGAGCCGGTACCTTCTCCGTGTTGCTCAATGCCATCCCTAAGCGGTAGTAAACAGTTATGCATTTGTCAAACGCCAAGTGGTGCGACTCGAAGCGCTCGGCACTCACCCCGAGGCTGTAGGTCTTTCCGACGAGGTCCCGACAGACTGGTGGTCCGTCACTGCGGCGCCGCCCTCGCCAACGTCTTTGGGGGTCTCGCCGGCCTCCGGAGTTGCCGACGGGGCTTCCTGAGGCGTTTTACCCGTCGCGCCGACATTGGGCCGGACACTGAATCTCGCCCGGCGGAACATTTCGCCCTGAAGACACACAGGAAGGTGCATCGGCGTTACATCGGAGAACCCCCCCCCCCCCCGGGACAACGAGCTCAACGTGAAACACGACCTACGAACTTCACTCTGACATCGTGGACCTGGAGGTGTCGTTAAAATCAGGGCTGCGACCCCAAAATAATGCTTTACATACAACAGCCGACACACGTGAACAGATATGACTGCATCCGTCATTTAATATGTTCTTCAATAATAAATACAGGATATAAAGCAACAAAACACACACACACACACACACACACACACACACACACACAGTCTCCCATAATGCAGTTTGACATTGGCTCAGTTTACATAACATAATGCAAAGTGACACATTCTTACCTATAAAAACAAAAGGATGTAATTTACACTCAAATATCACTCCTCATTACCAGGCGTTCAGATCACTGTAATCAGTGCAACGTGTGTGTGTGTGTGTGTGTGTGTGTGTGTGTGTGTGTGTGTGTGTGTGCGCAAACACTTTTCCCTGTGTCATCATTTGTTGGGCGGTGTCACAGCATCGTTGCCTACCTCTCCATCACCGCTGCCATATATTTATATTTATATTCAACTTATTTGAACTTTTAAACGGAATTAACGTAAAACACACGTTGGTGGCGTAAATAAAATGACGACATCACCCGAATGGAGGACTTTTACTGCGTTTACACTTGTTTCCTCTTCTAACGTTAGTTTGCTGTAGCACGAGCCAGAAAAGCCCCTTTAAGTGAATTACACGAGAGAAGTCTCACGTCCGGGCCGTAAAGGGAAGAAATACGTCGTAAAACAGTGAATAAAACGCGTCGATAGGAGTCCAGAAACGAGTCCAGAAAGTGCACAAAGCTGGGCTCCAACTCGCATGACAACCCCAGAAGCAGCCATGTCTCGACTGGGACCGTCCTGTCGTTAACGCCGTGGGCCTCCAGGTCGATATATTCATATTCTAATTACGTCTCCGGGTGTTATCGATCCGCCGGCGACGTACCTGATCAGGAGTGTGTCGTTTGTTGGGGGAAATGAGCTTTCTTTGATCGACGACGGGCGGAAAGTAGCGGACTCCATGGACACACTAAGCCGCCATGTTTTTTTTCGCGACGCGGTGATTCCTAGTGCGAAAACGAGGTGGATTGTGGGAAATGTAGTCGGATTGCGGTAAAGCCCGTGGATGAGGCAAGACCTCACAATTGAGACAGTATTTTATTTTCTACACACACACACACACACACACACACACACACATATATATATATATATATATATATATATGTATATATATGTATATGTATATATATATGTATATGTATATACATATATATATGTATATATATACACTTTTTATTGAAATTTAAGCAGTTCAAGTCCAGTGAATAACCTGAAATGGTCCAAAGGTAAGTGGCAAACTGCCAGAGGTTAAACAAAAAAGTTACCAAAAACTGAAAAATAATGTAATTAACTAATTAAAAAGTTAAGACAGACCATTATAACCCTTAAAAGTGTAGGTCTTTTCCGTTAGAGAGGTTTCAGTGAGTACAGTTTCCTAGCCTTTTGGAAACTGGAGGAAACGGTGACAGGAAGAGGTCTGGCAGACCCAAAGCCACAACGGGATCTGAGAGTCAACAGCTTCAAGCACGGCTTCACACCGGTCCAAGTAAGCAAGTCTCAGTCTCAACTGTGAAGAGAAGACTTGGAGCTGCAGGTTTGAAAGGTCGAGTGGCAGTAAGACAAGAACAAGAGGCGTGCTATGGGGCCACGAGGCACCGCCAGTGGACCACTGAAGACTGGGAGAAGGTCTTATGGACCGAAGAATAAAAAATTGAACTCTTGGGTTCATCACGCAGGGTACAAAGGTACGCTGTCGAGTGGGCGAAAGGATGGTTCCTGGGTGTGTTTCACCGACTGTAAAACATGGAGGAGGAAACGTGAGGGTCTGGGGCTCTTTTGGTGGATCCAGACTCGGCACCCTGAACCAGAACGGCTACCGCAGCACCATGCAATACCCTCTGGTTCACGCCTAGTTGGTCAGGGGTTCATCCTGACCCAGAACAGACCTCCAGGCTGTGGCACAACTACCGTAGAAGAAAAGAAGACGGTAGGCTTCACATCACGGGATGGCCAGTCTCCGGACTTACACCCCATGGAGCTGGTTTGGGATCAACTGGACGGGGTGGCAGCAAAGCAACCTTCAAGTGCAACACGCATGTGGGAACTTCTGCAACGGTGTTGAAGAACTGTCCATTGTAGAAAGAATGCCACGCCAGAAATTGAGGTGTTGAGGTGTATATTCAACAGTAATATTTATAGCTATATAATGTAGAGTTGTAAGGTTTTTTTATATATACTTGCACATGTAAATAGGAAAGTCCATGTTTTAAATTAATACATAAGATATGATAATCAATAAGGGATATTATGAAGAATATTCTGAAGGAATGTGTGAGGGAAACATGGGAGGAAAGTCACTATAAGTATGTTACTGTAAAGGTGTAATCACTGGAATAAGTATTATTGTAACTGTATGCTGATTGTTTTATGTTTTATAGTTATAACTATAAAGATGACTCAGGTATGAATGTAATGTATTGATCCGAGGAGGCGTGGTCAAAGTAGTCTCCCTAAGTGACCGGAAGATGGGCTTTTATTTTGAAGGAGCCCATCTTACTGTTTAGGGCCGAAAGGGAAGAGATAAGGGAAGTAGCATCGTGGTTTATTGCTCAGAGAAGTCCGCCTCCTTGTACTGAAGGGCAGATATCATGTTGTGTAGTTGAGGTATAATCATGCACACCTGATACTAACCAATGGAGAAGCTTTATGCTCAGAGTATGGATTATATTTAACCTTTCAGAACTCTGTAAGGCATTTGTCCTCTCACGTGAAGGCGGTAGACAGCTCCCTATTAACAGATTTTTATTCATATAAATCGTTATTATAGACTGTGGACCCAACGACACGTGAGCGCGCCCGTCTGGGACAGAAATATATGCTTATGATCCTTATTCCTTTTTTAAATACTTTACATGTTAAATTACTGGTCTCAGGACATCTTTCAAAGCGCGGGAAGCTCAGAATTTTAGTTGAACTTAATAACGAGGTTATTCTGTAGTTTAAATATTAATTTCAATACTAGAAATATATATATATATATATATATATATATATATATATATATATATATATATATATATATATATATTTTATTGATATGGAGCTTTAGGAAACAGACATAGCTTATAGAAACATATCCCTTTAACTGTCGACCCCGAGTCTGAAGAAAGGCAGTTGACAACCCATTGCAGCATTAATATTTAATTATTTTATTTATTTATTTAACAGACAGCATCAGCAGTGAACCCTTCACACACACACACACACTTCTTTCTTCAGCAGATCAGGACATAACATTTACTTCTTAGATCAGTGGTCTTTACAAATAAGGAAACTGATTGATAGGAAACGAACATCAAAAAGGTGGAGATGTAAAAAAAGAAAAAAGGGGTGGGTCAGGGACAAGTTAGAAAAGTTCAGAATTTGGATTGTCTCGCGCACGTTGTAGCAGCTTGTCCCAAAGATGTTATTCGATGTGAAGATCTCCATTTCAACTGGGAGGGCAGAGAGAAGAGAACATGGTGTTTATTCTTTATAGATAATGCGAATACAGGAATAATCAAAACATGAACTTACTTATGCACAATGTTGTGGTCAGGCAAAGGGATTTCCAAAAGGATCCCCAAAAGCAGCCGTTGAGGCAGAAGACTGACCAACGGCAGCAGTCTGCTGGAAGAAAAAAAACACATTAAATGATTTATGGGATGCTGGATATGGTTTAAATATGCATCTGTATAAATCTCTGTACCATGGCTGCAGGCGGTGCCCCGAACAGGCTGGAGCCCGGGGCCCCGAAGGCCTGATCGAACATGTCCTGGTTGGGTCCCGGCGCCGCTGCACAGCTGTTTGCGAGGGCGGCGGAAGAGAAGGCGGCGTCGAGGAGGCCGGCGTTGAAGCTCGGCGCCGCCGCTGGTTTGGGGAACAATCGGAAAACGGGCACATTTAAAAACCTGCGTTTCACAATCGGGGACAAGTCGGTCACGTGCACGTCGAGAGGGTTTACCGTTAGCAGGCGCCGCCATTTGATGGATATCGAAGTCATCGTGATCCGCGTTGTCCTGAACCAGCCCCACCTTGCTGTTGAAGTACTGATCGAAGGCGCCGCCCTCAGAGTTGGACGCCAGCTCCCCTTTCCTCGCCGGGATGGCCGGAGGTTTGGCGATCTGGAAGTCCTTGAACATGTCCTTTCCCATCTTCTTCTCTCGATCTCCGAGGGGGTCCAGAGCCGTGAAGGCGCTGTTCTCCACCTTCGGAGGCGCCTCCTTGACGGGCGGCCGAGGAGGGGGGCGCGTCGGACCGTGCTGGTCGCCCATCGCGGGGAACGGGCCCGACTGGAAAGGATTGGCCGCGACGGGATGACCCCAACCGGCAGCGCCGAGCGGCCCGGCCGGTGGAGGCTGGCCCCAGTTGAGGCGGGGCGGAGATAGAGGCGCGGCACTAAAGTGAGCCGGGCCCTGCGCCCCCCAGACCGCCGGTGGGATGGGTAGGCCACCGAAGGCAGACGGCTGTGGGTAGGAGGGCCCTGGAGCCGCCACTCCTGGCATGGGGAACATTGAAGGTGGAGTCATGGAGGCCCCCCACATGCCTGCAGAGGGGATACCTGTAACAGCTGGAGGACCCAACTGAAGATTCCCTGAATATACACACACACACACACACAAGCAAAAAGGAATGGCATATAAAGACATAACATTACGACATCCGGACCAGACGCCATGTTGCCCTCCGGTGAATTACCCAGAGCAGCCATGGAGGAGGGAGCGGCGTTCGCAGGTGAAGTGTTGAAAAAGTCCGCCGAGGAGGACGACCCCTCCGAGTGAACCGGAGCAGAGAAGAGCTCTCCTCCAAACAGGTCACTCGCTGTGGACTATTCACAGAAAACATCCTAAATATCACACACACACACACATTATACACGACTCATAAATGCTACAGTATACATGCATGCTTTGCCACTTACCAGTGCTTTTATCACTGAAGCGTGAATGTTAGAAAAATTGATTTAGAGAAGATACAAACAAAGGGTACAGACCATTGACAAGTCATTTATTCAAGCCAGTTAGAGAAGCAGGTGACCACCAGAGCATGCGTGAGACAGAGCGGCCCCAACCCTTCAATACACTTCTAAACCACAGGCCTTGCATGTCAGCCGCCTCGTGGCACACATGACACCAGTGCACGACACCCAAACGCAGAGAGGGGGAGATGTTAGCAACCCAAGGACGCTCCGGGAAATATGCATTAACCCCTTTTTTTTTTTTTAGGCATCACACATGCAACTCTACAATGCTTCATCCAGCTATGGAATTTCACCTTTGCGCTCCTTCGACCTCGTCCCGCCTTAGAGCTCTGCGGCGGCGGGCTTATGACAACCGAGTCCGGGCTATGGGCCCCCGCGGCGTGCGGGTGATGCGTGACGCCGTTCGGCACGGCGCCTCTTTTCAAAGCGGAGTCAAAAAACGGGTTCGTGGCCGTCGAGTCGCCGCCGTCCGTCATGGTAATCGCGTGGCCCTGAGTTATGGCGCCCCCTAGAGGCCACTGTCCGTTACTGAGGGCCAGGATCACGGTCTTACTGGATAAGCCGTGCGTCTGCTCTCCGAGGCGTTCGGCGTCTTCGTTCAGACCGCCGCTAATAATTGTCTTACACGCGTCGCCGGCGTTTAGGCGATCGGTCGAGATCTGAGAGTTATCGAGTTCCGACCAAGCGGGCGGTTTGGAAAGGGGGTCGTCTCTGAAAGGGTCACTGTCTGGGGTTGGAAAGTAGCCAAATGTGGAGGAAAAGGGATTCTCTGTCTGGGGGGATGCCCTGCGGTCGGGGCCACAGGAAGTTAAAAACGAGTTGCCCTTTATGCAATTCTGATTGCTGTCAACTTCAGCGGAAAAGTCCAGCAAGAGAATATCATTAGAGACCTGGTTAACATGAGAAAAACAAAGAAAAATGGATTTATGAGTCAGTGCTGCGGAAGGAGGAAAAACACACGTTAACAAAAAAAAGGAAATGAATCGCATGGTGTGAAAAGACACGTTAAAGCTGCTCCCTGTAGAAGATTTACATACATTAAATTCCATGCGTGTAAAAGCAAAGTCTAAAGTCCATATTTTAACGTGACAAATTATTTGGTACTAAATTCTCAGGACAACAGCCAAGAGTTTAAATGTGCTGAAGTCAGCAATAACTTGTTGACCTGAAACTAAGAACACTACCGGTAGAAAACAGCAGAGGTCACTAAAAGCCAATGAAAGTCTTTTTAATGCATTCTACTTGGAGCAGCTTTAAAAAGGGTTTGACAACAAAAACAATGAACACATGAGGCACGAAGTCAATTCTCAAAAAGATCCTTTTTAAAGTGTAAAATGTATATTTATAACAAACGGACACACTGGGGCCTTTTTGAGAATGGAGTTCACACACATGGAATGATCCGGGAGGTGTTGAGGTTATTCAGTGGAGCCATTGCTTTATGAAATCAGATCAAAAGGATAAAAGATACTACTAAAAAGCACAACGCTGTAAAAGTCCATCTCCAGCTGGTCGTAACGCCACCGCGCCGCCCGGATAAAGGGAACGCGCTTACATTTGGAGACTGGATGTCTGGAGGGGTCGACATGGCTCCAAAGAGGTCAAACTGCTCCACCGGCTGGATGCAAAAAGAAAAAAAAAACAGAAACGTACTGTATTTATGCAGCCGCTATAAATCAAGTCATTAAAAAAAAAAAAACGTGGAGAAAGACTCACTTGAGCAGCTTTCACGCCGCCGTCCGTGCCGCCGCCTCCGTTCTGTGGAACAAGCACACGGTGAGGGGGCGGAGTCGGGGAAACCCGCGCGTGAAGGGAAACAACAAGCGCGGCCAAGAGCTTACCTCAACTACGGCGACGCCATTTTCCCCCTGCAAACAGAGGCGGACTGTTAGCGACCGCACTTACTTTCTTAATTCACAGGCGGCACCTCGCATCATTTCAATGGAATGTCTCAGGATGCGATTCATTGACAGAACACAAGAGGGCCAGTGTTGGGCTGCAGCAGGGAAATGTTCCAACTGCTTCTGAGCCGTTACCTTCTGGGAGGCCTCTCCCTCCTTCTTCCTCAGGTTGAAGATGACCTGGAAGAGGTCCTTCAGGTCGATCACCAGGGGCTCCGCCTGCAGCGGACGAGAGAGAGACGTCGACTCGGGTTGTTCCTGGAGCTTTTCTCGTGTGCCCGTTTATTTAAATGCATTTCATTTAAAAAAGAAAAAAGGGAGTTACCTGTTGCGACGTCTTGATGGCGAAGAACTGATGCTGTCCTTCGGCGCCGCACACGTATCCAAACGCCCGGTTGTCCGTCACGTCTCTGGCGATGAAGGAGATCCGACTCACCATGTGCTCGTGTTCAATCACCTGAGTTATTTAAAAAAAAATAAGGCTGCGTCAGCATATAAACGCCCATGTGACGCGACGGCAACGGGATGAAACGGCTCGACTCACTCCCGATTTCTCATCGACGATCTTGATGCCCGCCATGGAAATGTTGACCCAGATCCTCTGCTTGTGTTTGCCTTGGGACCGAGCAGCGACCGCCATGCCCTGGTGACGGACACACACACACACACACACACACACACACAGTTATGTTGGGAAGTAAACACAACACGGCCTTCAAAGCTAATCGAGTGCTGCAGGAAAGAGTCCTGAAACCTGTAAATGAGTCATTTTGGGCCTCCTGGTTCCTTCGTCTCGAGGTCATTGTGTTCTTTTTTTAATGTGTTTTTTGGTTAGGTTTTAATGGGGGTGTCGCCCAACGTTAGTCAGAGCGTAACTTCTGAAATAACCCAGAACGTGACGGAATAATGTCATTGGCTTTTTGTCGAGGGAACCAGTGCGACACCGACTTCGGCCCCGCAGCCCTCTGTAGAGGTCGCTGCACTGCGTCGCTGTCGGCAGACGATGCAACCGTGTATCCACGACACCCAATATTTTAAAAAAAAGCTTTCCCATGCTGCACCTTGAGCTTCATCATGGAGTCCTGGGACATCTTGTCTCCTCTGGGCTCCGGGACGTCGTCGATGCCAATCAGCTTGGCCTTGTACCGCACGCCGTCGCCTTGAAACCTGCCCAGCAGGTACTCGTCGGTCTTCTCTGGGGCTGTAAATAGATTAAAAATCAAGTACAGAATGCTTTCTACAATACGAGCCCACAAACAAGATGGCCGGTGTTGATGACGTCACCTTTCTTCTTCTCTTTCTTGAACGGGACCTTGGAGGTGGCCGTCGTCGGGGAGGTGGGAGGGGTGCTGGCCGAGGCTGCGATGCTGGGATCGGCGTGGACGGGCACGCCGGTCTCCACCTCTGCAGACATGGCGGTGTGGAGCGAGTGGACAGTCGAGGAGGGGGCGGGGCTAAAGCAGGCCGCAGCTCCGTGTGCAGGTCAACCAAACAGACGACTCAACACACACGCATGCTCTTCTTGTTATTCGTCTGGAGCAGGAAAAGAAGTGTGTGGCAAAAGAGAGAAAAGGAGAAGGTCATAAAGGTCAACACTCACTTCTTTTGGGGAAACTGCTAAATAAAATATTGGCCAGTAAAAAAAGGGACACAATTAAAGTACTTTGGTACCGCTAAGGAGGTTTTTGCACATCATAAACAAATCAAATGCGTTAACAATACACAGTAAACATTTACAACCGCAAGACACATGACCCACATCACCTCATGAGGAAGAGGACCCAGAAAACACTTCTAAAAACATGCAGAGTCAGCTGTTCAGCCCCGTTAAGTGAATGAATGATGCAAAAGATAAAAGACGGTCACCTTCTTAACAAATATATGGTTCTGCCATCGACTTATAGCCTGTGTTTCTTAAGGAGAGAATAATTATGCAAGTATTATAACTGCACAGATGGACACTTAAAGTCCCATTTGAATGTGGCGACCATCATCATCATCATCATCGTCTGGTGTGCAGGAGACCGGGGGCCATGTCACTGGACCACGGCGCTCCTCCGCTCCTCGTGAAGTGAAACCACTTCTTGCGTAACATTTATCCCTCCAGACTCGAAACAATGAGCAACAAAAAGGTGAAAACGGTCGTTTTCACTCAGCCGGACGTTCTGCCCCACCAGACGTACCTTTGGGACCGGCACCGGAGGCTCCACCGGCGACACACACACACACACACACCGAGGGACCAAAGGTTGCAAGTGGGCAAAGGTTGAGCAATTACCCCGCTGGTTAATGTTCGGCTAGCAGGATCTCGTGACGCCGGGCTGAGGAAACGGAGCCTTTTGGCGTGATCGGTGACCCACAACGAAACCAAGCCGTGTTAACGGGTGCAATCAGGGGAACGTGAAGAGAACCAAGAAGAGAACCAAGAAGAAAAAAGGGAACAAACCCAGAGGGAGTTTATCGAAAGACAGCAAGGATGCACAAAAGGTCCCCAGCAAGGTGCCGTTTATGATGATCAGGTAATCGTGTGATTAATAAAGGAAATGAGCCATGCAGGAGATAAGAGACGTGAACCTCCAGGTCATCGAGTGCCAACTTTTCCATCTGCAGAAGCACATCCGACCCGATCAGAGATCGACACCATAAATGTGACGTCAGATCTACGGAGGCTACGTCAAAATAATGAGATTTTCCAACTGAACAGGTTTTCGTTGTTCAAAGAACAATCAAATGTCTGTTGGACTCACATGAGCTCGTGCACGAGCAGCTGGAACGCCATAAAAACGTCACGTCACGGAGAACAAGGAGGCCTCGTGCGTCTGGCTCCGTCCAGGTGACATTTAAATTCCTGCTCGTGCACACACACACGCACGCGCAGGACTAACGAGACCTGCGCCTACAGACTGTTGATGCCGTGGGTGGACGCTCCGTGAGTGTGACACGTGATTGCACACGTGCAGTAAACAGTGTCAGAGTCCCGCGAGCTGCAGGAAAAGGCTAATAAAAATAAAAATAAAAATTATTTAAAAAGTGGCATGTCAGCAGTTCAATGCAGATTTTAAATAAAAAAGGATTACATGTTAACTTAATTAAAATACTACCAGATGGACGGTGGGGAGGAGAAGAGCTGCTTTTTTAATTTGTTTTACAGCGTCCACCGGTGTCACGACACAAACACGCGCACACGCACGGGGTTTTCATACAAGTCAGCAGAATAACTGCAGTGCAAGCTGCAGCAATGTCACAATCCGGCCCGTCAGGAAACGTAAACTCCTGCACATCTGGAGGAAATCAGGGAGTGAGTCAGTGAGGGAGTGAGATGGTGAAATACCACCACGGGCCCACGGTGCACACAAAGGCCGTGCACACGCTCTCCAGCGGCCCTGCACTTAGACTAGGATGCACGACACACGGGCACGTGCAGGGGAGAAGACATAAAACCACAATTAAAACAAACACATTAAATATCGTCTCAAGGTGGAAAAGAATGAGAAGATGTTTAAATAAAAATAAAATAAAAAAGGGCTTCACGTTGTTTGAGGAAAGGAAGGAAGCAGCGAAGGAGACATGAAGGTTTACCTCCAGGGATGCGAAGGAAAGGAGAGTTAGTGGGAACCAGCGCCGTCTGGAGAGCTCTCAACCCCGCAGCTGGTGGTTACTGCGCCGAGCCCCGAATACCCCACACTGGTTCAACCGGACTACCTGGAAAACCTTCCGCGGAGCCTTAAATCATGCGCGGATGGAACGCGTTACCGACGCCGGGCCGGGGGTGGAGGAGGAGGGGATGGGGGGTGGGGGGGACCTACCTGTGTGGAAGCGCGCAGTGAGCCGTGGGTACCCTGCGGTCGAAGAACGGGGATGTGTGCGTGCTTCCCCCCGCGATGCCTCCGCGGCTCCGGCGAGGAAGGAGGAAAGGGAGTAAAGCCCTCGAAGGCCAGCTGTCGGGAGGACGAGAGGAGTCCGGAGTGTTCCGCTACAGAAAGGAGAGACCGCCGCAGACTGCCCGTTTAACCCTCCGCACGCTGACTGACGCACGTTACGCGCAGCGGATTTTCGGCCGTGTGAGGGAGAGAAAGGGGGCGGGCTCTTCACGTGGACGACCAGATCACCATCCGCCTTAAATCCGTCATGAAAAAAAAAGAAATGCGTGGCGTGTCATCATCGAGACGTTTGACTCTTGTCTTATTAATGAGACAAAATAAAATACATGTGTGTAAGAGATATTTGACATCACACATTTAAAGCAGCAATAATACCGATTTTATTGAATAAATAAATAAAAACAGATCAAATTAGAAAGGGGTTGCTTTATGAAGCCACATAATTATCACACAGATTGTCGGCTACGTGGAATCTTTGCAGCTTCTTTCAGTTCGTAGTTTTATTTTAATTTTTTCCGGGTCCTGCAGCTCCTGATTTGGTTCATTCTCAGCCTCTCATGGCGTCATTTTCAGCAGCAGCAGCAGCAGTCAGCTGCCCCCCCCCCCCCCCCCCCCCCACAAAAAGGCCCTAAAACATAAGCTGTTAACAGAAACATTAGTGAGAAGTTAGGAGTGATTATTGGTGTTTTTAAAGTGCTATAAGTGTAAAACGAGTGTGCCACATCAACTTAAAGGTGCAGTGCGCAGGATTTGGCGGCTGATGGTTGCAGATTGCAACCACCTGTGGTTTGTCCCTTCTGGGCTGCCGTAGAAACATGGAGGACGGCTCTGTAGAGCGCACGTTCTGTAAGGTCACAGAAATACACCCATCGGGTGATTGCACTGTTCTGGTGGTTGTTTGGTTCCCCCTAAACGCACACTGTTCCTTTAAAGAGGTGGCCTCTCTAACGTTGTCTTAACGGCTTCTTTCTGCTGCCGGCCAAAATAAATAAGTAATCGGAGCTTTAATGTTCCAGTTTATTGAGCTCCCCAGTGAGTTCCCATGACTCGAGGTAATGTCTACAAATAGGCCTTTATGGTTTCTAAAACCAGGGAATATTTCACCCTGACAGAAAATGGGCTGAGAAGAAGCACAAAGGTTCCTGGTTGCTCAACGTGGGGGTCAGGGGTTGCCTCTGACGCGTGAAACCATGAACACAACCCGCCTTCAGATTATTAAAAAGCTTGTTATTGTTATCATCATTTGAATCGTATCGATGGACGGAGCGAGGGCAAAGAAGAGGGCCGACGCTGCGTTGTTGCTGACGCGGCACTTTTGCTTTTAAAAGACATTTCCTCTGTGTAGTCTCTATCACCAACTGTCAAACTTCTTCGGGCATTAAAACGTCTATTTTGCTTTTTTTTTCCGACACCGCCCCCCCAAAGTGATCCGGACCGCGTAATGACAGTTTTCATATTTACTGTTTGAAGTAATTCCCTGAGAGAAAACATCCCCACAGGAAGGGCCTCGTGTTGTGTTGTCGTGTTGACGGACGCATTAATGTGTGTTTGTGTTTGTGTTGTCGTGTTGACGTGTTGACGGACGCATTAATGTGTGTTTGTGTTGTTGTGTTGACGGACGCATTAATGTGTGTTTGTGTTGTTGTGTTGACGTGTTGACGGACGCATTAATGTGTGTTTGTGTTGTCGTGTTGACGGACGCATTAATGTGTGTTTGTGTTGTCGTGTTGACGTGTTGACGGACGCATTAATGTGTGTTTGTGTTGTCGTGTTGACGGACGCATTAATGTGTGTTTGTGTTGTCATGTTGTCGTGTTGACGGACGCATTAATGTGTGTTTGTGTTGTCGTGTTGACGGACGCATTAATGTGTGTTTGTGTTGTCGTGTTGACGGACGCATTAATGTGTGTTTGTGTTGTCGTGTTGACGTGTTGACGGACGCATTAATGTGTGTTTGTGTTGTCGTGTTGACGTGTTGACGGATGCATTAATGTGTGTTTGTGTTGTTGTGTTGACGGATGCATTAATGTGTGTTTGTGTTGTCGTGTTGACGGACGCATTAATGTGTGTTTGTGTTGTCGTGTTGACGGACGCATTAATGTGTGTTTGTGTTGTCGTGTTGACGGATGCATTAATGTGTGTTTGTGTTGTTGTGTTGACGGACGCATTAATGTGTGTTTGTGTTGTTGTGTTGACGGATGCATTAATGTGTGTTTGTGTTGTTGTGTTGACGGATGCATTAATGTGTGTTTGTGTTGTCGTGTTGACGGACGCATTAATGTGTGTTTGTGTTGTCGTGTTGACGGACGCATTAATGTGTGTTTGTGTTGTTGTGTTGTCGTGTTGACGGACGCATTAATGTGTGTTTGTGTTGTCGTGTTGTCGTGTTGTCGTGTTGACGGACGCATTAATGTGTGTTTGTGTTGTCGTGTTGACGCGTTGACGGACGCATTAATGTGTGTTTGTGTTGTTGTGTTGACGGACGCATTAATGTGTGTTTGTGTTGTCGTGTTGACGGACGCATTAATGTGTGTTTGTGTTGTCGTGTTGACGGACGCATTAATGTGTGTTTGTGTTGTTGTGTTGTCGTGTTGACGGACGCATTAATGTGTGTTTGTGTTGTCGTGTTGTCGTGTTGACGGACGCATTAATGTGTGTTTGTGTTGTCGTGTTGTCGCGTTGACGGATGCATTAATGTATGTTTGTGTTGTCGTGTTGACGGACGCATAAATGTGTGTTTGTGTTGTCGTGTTGTCGTGTTGACGGACGCATTAATGTGTGTTTGTGTTGTCGTGTTGACGCGTTGACGGACGCATTAATGTGTGTTTGTGTTGTCGTGTTGTCGTGTTGACGGACGCATTAATGTGTGTTTGTGTTGTCGTGTTGACGTGTTGACGGACACATTAATGTGTGTTTGTGTTGTTGTGTTGACGGACGCATTAATGTGTGTTTGTGTTGTCGTGTTGACGCGTTGACGGACGCATTAATGTGTGTTTGTGTTGTCGTGTTGTCGTGTTGACGGACGCATTAATGTGTGTTTGTGTTGTCGTGTTGACGTGTTGACGGACACATTAATGTGTGTTTGTGTTGTCGTGTAGTCGGACGCATTAATGTGTGTTTGTGTTGTTGTGTTGACGGACGCATTAATGTGTGTTTGTGTTGTTGTGTTGACGGACGCATTAATGTGTGTTTGTGTTGTCGTGTTGACGGACGCATTAATGTGTGTTTGTGTTGTTGTGTTGTCGTGTTGACGGACGCATTAATGTGTGTTTGTGTTGTCGTGTTGACGGACGCATTAATGTGTGTTTGTGTTGTCGTGTTGTCGGACGCATTAATGTGTGTTTGTGTTGTCGCGTTGACGGACGCATTAATGTGTGTTTGTGTTGTCGTGTTGTCGCGTTGACGGACGCATTAATGTGTGTTTGTGTTGTTGTGTTGTCGTGTTGACGGACGCATTAATGTGTGTTTGTGTTGTCGCGTTGACGGACGCATTAATGTGTGTTTGTGTTGTCGTGTTGTCGCGTTGACGGACGCATTAATGTGTGTTTGTGTTGTCGCGTTGACGGACGCATTAATGTGTGTTTGTGTTGTCATGTTGTCGCGTTGACGGACGCATTAATGTGTGTTTGTGTTGTCGCGTTGACGGACGCATTAATGTGTGTTTGTGTTGTCGTGTTGTCGCGTTGACGGACGCATTAATGTGTGTTTGTGTTGTCGTGTTGACGGACGCATTAATGTGTGTTTGTGTTGTTGTGTTGTCGCGTTGACGGACGCATTAATGTGTGTTTGTGTTGTCGTGTTGTCGCGTTGACGGACGCATTAATGTGTGTTTGTGTTGTTGTGTTGTCGTGTTGTCGGACGCATTAATGTGTGTTTGTGTTGTCGCGTTGACGGACGCATTAATGTGTGTTTGTGTTGTTGTGTTGTCGCGTTGACGGACGCATTAATGTGTGTTTGTGTTGTCGCGTTGACGGACGCATTAATGTGTGTTTGTGTTGTCGCGTTGACGGACGCATTAATGTGTGTTTGTTTGGGACCATTAAGTGAAGAACCAGGTTGTTGGCACACGCCACGGTTCATGGGAAGACAACATCAAACATCCCATACAGACGACGTGAGGTCAGCCAGTGAGTTTCACTTCTGTAGAACAACCGACATGAAGGTTAACACATCAGATGACTCAGCCGATGGCCTAACAGCACCACCGGCCTGTGGTGGTGCTGCTGGTGGCTTCAGCACCCACAAGCCCTCATTGAGGAGCTGGTCTAGGAACCCATCTGGTCTCAGTCTCCAGGGACTCCATCTCAGGCCTTTATTTGCGAACATCATTACTGTGATTGATTATAGAAAAGTGTTCATTCACACGTTAAATTCACCTTTATAGGTCTTCTGAGACCTTTTTTATACACACACACACACACACACACACATATAGAGGTGTGTATGTGTGTGTGTGGCATTATCAGAGATGCATGAAGAGGAATCCTCATTGGTTTTCTGTGGGTCTTTTTCTTTCAGATCAGTGTGCCACATTTTGTTGTCATGCAGGGGGACTGGTCTGGTCCTGGTCCTGGTCCTGGTCCTGGTGCTGGTCCTGGTCTTGTCACCGTCTCGATGTACTCTGGTCTTGCTCAAGGCCTGGTCTTGGTTTTCGGTGGTCTGAATACCAATCCATTGGCCATCTAGGAGACCCCCACGAGAGGACCAGTGCTCATAACTACTAGCGCGGTCGACCAACCACCACAGCCAGGTGTGACACCTGCACCTGGACCCTGGACCCAGATACGAGTCATGTAGTATGCGTACCGCATACTTATGGAGTTCAGACTCCTCGTTATTGAGCTCGATGTTAGAGAGACGCACGGCGAGCTGAGCGATGACAGAGAAAGGGACAGAGGAAGGACGAGCTTCCTGCTTTTGTATCCTGTGTTCTGCTGACAGGGGAGATGAGCTCCTCAGGAGATAACTCTGTTTTCCCCTCACGCCTCCGACCGCTGGAATCGTCTCTTTAGAAATATGCGTGGTGATGTCGCTGCATCACATCTGGCATCTTACGTGTGTGACGTTTATCCTGTGCTGTGGGCCTTTTTAATATTCAGAGTATCGTGGCATCCATATGCAAGCACTGCACATGGTGGACATCAAAAGGAACCTTTTCTCGTCAGTGACGCGTCTCTCTGGTCCTGCAACGTTGTCCAATGACGTTAGAAGATGGTTCCCTTTTCTTTGACATGTGATTCATGGTCAGTTTAGTTGGGCGCCCCCCCCGACCCCCATCCCCCCATGCAGCCACACACTTGCATATACAGGAGGACATGTTGGATGTTACTTGTGCAACTCGTGCTAGTTGTGCTACTTGTGCTACTCATGTGACTTGTGCTACTTATGCTACTTATGCTACTCATTCCATTTATGCTACTCATGCTACTTGTCCTACTCATGGAACTCGTGCTACTCATGCGACTTGTGCTACTTATGCTACTCATGTTACTCATACTACTTGTGCTAATCATGCTACTCATGTTACTCATGCTACTTGTGCTACTCGTGCTACTTTTGCTACTCATGTTACTCATACTACTTGTGCTAATCATGCTACTCATGCTACTCGTGCTACTTGTGCTACTCATGCTACTTTTGCTACTCATTTTACTCATACTACTTGTGCTACTCATGCGACTTGTGCTACTTTTGCTACTTGTGCTACTTTTGCTACTCATGCTACTCGTGCTACTTGTGCTACTCGTGCTACTTTTGCTACTCATTTTACTCATACTACTTGTGCTACTCATGCGACTTGTGCTACTTTTGCTACTCATGTTACTCATACTACTTGTGCTACTCATGCTACTTGTGCTACTCATGCGACTTGTGCTACTTATGCTACTCATGTTACTTGTGCTACTTATGCTACTCATGCTACTTGTGCTACTTGTGCTACTCATTCGACGTGTGCTACTTATGCTACTCATGTTACTTGTGCTACTTATGCTACTCATGTTACTTGTGCTACTTATGCTACTCATGTTACTCATGCTACTTGGTCTACTCATTCTACTCATGCTACTCATGCTACTCGTGCTACTTGTGCTACTTGTGCTACTCATTCTACTCATGCTACTCATGCTACTTGTCCTACTCATGTGACTTGTGCTACTCGTGCTACTTGTGCTACTCATTCTACTCATGCTACTCATGCTACTTGTCCTACTCATGTGACTTGTGCTACTCATGCGACTTGTGCTACTCATGCTATTCCTGCTACTCATGCTACTCATGCTACTCATGTAAAACCGCCTGGGAAAGGGAAAAGGCTCGGAGTTTGTTTTCCAGAAACAGACTACAGATGGCACAAGTCAGCACATGCACATTAGAGGGTTTATTTTTGTGATAGAATGCTGACAGAGACTAACTAATGGGAAGTGGCCCTCCCTCCGGGTATTACAGGAAGGCCGCTATCCAAACATGCAGCATTTAGGGCGTGAATCCTGGAACCCGGCTGCCACCGCAAACCAGAACCTAAGATAGCCACTTATCTCCAGTCCATAATTGAGGTAGTCTTGGATGTTATCCTCTCTGTCCGACTCTGTTCTTTTAACTCCCGACTGACTCCATGTTCTTGACCCTTTCAGTCTAAAAATACAGCATTAATCAGACGGGCGAGTGGCAGCGTCATCATATTCTGCCAGGCACGCGATGATAAAGTCTATGTCGTAGGTAAATTACAGTAAAGCCAGGCAATAGGCTGTTCCACAAGTGTTTCCACACAGTTCCACCCCCCCCCCCCCCCCCCCCCCCCCCCCTCCCCACCCCGCACCCCCTGAAAAAAACAAAACAGGAAGTCTTTCTACTCAGGAGAAACATTGGCCAAGCACCTTACCTACCCTCTGGTTTCCTGAGAAGGCTGAGAGGAAACTGCCGAACGCTGTAAAAGCGGTGACCTCAGCACATATTTGGGCCTCTCCAGCGTGCCGTGACCACAGAGCCCCCCAGACTCCTCCCGCTCTGCTCACGGAAACCACCGGGACAGATTGACTTTGGACACGTCGGGGGAATCGTCCCGAGTGTGTTTATTCAAGTCAGCAGAAAAGTACCTGTCAGCATGCCGAATGCTACAGAATGTAACATCAGGTTTCCTCTCTGAGAGGGATAAGAGCCCAACCGCCGTGTTCGTGAGTAATGATTAGCATCATTTGATCATAATCCTAATAAGTCCCCGCTGCTCTCATCTGTCTATGCTGAGAAGTGGTTCTATTCCCCCCTTCTTTTATTTGTATTTGTTGTCATCTACACGCTCTGCACTCCCTCCTTTTGTAGAACGAAGTACTGCAGACTCAGCAGAAGCCTTCAGATCACATGACAGGTCATTAGGTGCAACCGTGAGAAGCTTCCTGTGCGTCGTGCGAGGCTTGTTATTATATTATTTATTAAAGGAAACAGTGTGGGACTTGTCGGAGAAAGAAGTCGGTGCACGTGCATTTTTGTATTCATTCTTATAGCCTCCATGTTGCTGTGTATGTGTTTGTTTGGCCTGCACACAAGCAGCTCGTGAGCCTCAGACAAGGACACGACATCTGCTCCACGTTGCCACCTTGTGGACAACGGGTGGCACTTCAGTAACCGTGCAGCCGGAGTCTGATTCGCCGGCCTCCCTCTCGGACGGTGACCTCCACCTCGTGGACGTCAGCCTCTCTCAATATTTGCTCTGCTTGCTGTGAAGCTGCCGGAACGATTGCATAAAACTGGAAAAGCAGAACGTTACCAAATTGTCACCTGTTGGTACACAATCTGAAAATACACAACTCAAAAGTAGAATACAGTCCTTTTGGCCTTGTGCATACTTGTGCACTAGAAGAGAAGTCAGGCTTGACACGTGTAACCCAGTGCATGCTGGGAGAGTTTACAGCTTCCTTTATACAGGAAATGTACAAATGACCAAAGTCACATGAACACATTTACAATATTATATCCTTCCTGGTGACCGTGACCATCAATATTTGTTTTATACATTCAAGTTTTAGATCATCTAGTTCTAAGCAACTGAATTAATAATTAAAATGATGATTAACTTCTAAAATATATCATTAACTGAACTAGACGGACTGTTCCACAACTTTAATATGATTTCAAATCTAAGAACTTACATTTGTTTATTTTCAGTTTGAGGTAGTTTGGTTAGTTTTCTGTCATATTTCTTTAATCAAAATATCAAAATTGGATCACAGCCAAAAAAAGAAAGAAAAAAGATTAACTTCTATATATTAATATATATATATATATAAATATATCGAAGTTATTTACAGTATATAATCATATACTCATTCATGTATATATAAATATATATAAGTTATTCATATATATATTTATATATATAAATATATATACATATGAATAACTTCGATATATTTATATATATATATATATATATGAATAACTTATATATATATATAAATATATAGAATTTATTCATATATAAATATGAATAACTATATATATATGAATCATTTCTCTATATTTATATACATACATATATATAATGTATGTATATAAATATATATATATATATATATATATATATATATATATATATATATATATATATATATATATATTTATTCCCCAGAGAAGAGCACACCACACCGGCTGGATGATGATTCAACTCAAACAAACACTTTAAACTTTAGTACTTTGGGGGTTTCCGAGCTCCGGATCAATACGGCTTCACCCCGAAAGCCAAACTATTGACCCCGACCACGCCGCCGCCGACCAATCATTGACAGAGAGGCCGCTTAAAAGACTTCACCCGGACCGCCCCGGGACACCGTCGGTCTGGCCGAAGGTTCGTCATGACGACCGAAGCTGCTCTCCGGCTGGGCCTCTGGGGCCTTTGTCTCACCGGGACGCTTCTTGGGAATGGATTGTATGTATACGGCCTCTTTTCATTTAGCAGCAGGGGTCCTGCTTTTTAAACCACTTCCTGAGGATTTGGTGCTTTCAAAAGTAAAAGTTGCATCACTTTAATATGTATATAAATATGTATATATAATGTGCATTTCAGGGGAGCTGAAATGCAACTTGCTGACCCTCCGCCAGTGAGCTGCGCTTGGAGCCGCTGGTCCGAGTGGAGCTCGTGTGACGCTTGCACGAATGTCAGAGTGAGTGCATGAAAACCGTCGTCGGTGACCTCAAAACCCACGAATCCTCTGAGTCTCACCCCCGTTCAGCACAGACAACGAGCAGCAGGTCTGTGAGATACAGCAGACATTAAAAAACTAAACGCTTATGAACTTTAATTATTTACTTGAAACATCTAAAATGTTGACTTAGCAATTGAGAATGTGCATTTCTTTTCCAAATAAAGCAGCTAAATCTAATCATAATGATAAAAAGAAAGTAACTTCCGTCACACTGTATTTATTAAATTAGACTGGAAATACATAAAGATGACAATCGGCCTAAAAGTTATAAAATGTGTTTTTTTGTTTGGCAAAGAGGCTTTGACCTTATAAAAGTGTTTTCATAACGTCCCCGTTCCTCTGCTCTCGGCCTTTGATGCTCAGTGAAAGTGTGATTTAACGTGTGATTTCATGTGTGATTTCATGTGTGATTTAACGTGTGATTTCATGTGTGATTTCATGTTTCATGTGTGGTTTCATGTGTGTTTTAATGTGTGATTTAATGTGTGATTTCATGTGTGATTTCATGTGTGATTTCATGTGTGATTTAACGTGTGATTTCATGTTTCTTGTGTGGTTTCATGTGTGATTTAACGTGTGATTTAACGTGTGATTTAATGTGTGATTTCATGTGTGATTTAATGTTTCATGTGTGGTTTCATGTGTGATTTCATGTTTCTTGTGTGGTTTCATGTGTGATTTAACGTGTGATTTCATGTGTGATTTCATGTGTGATTTCATGTGTGATTTCATGTGTGATTTAACGTGTGATTTCATGTTTCATGTGTGATTTCATGTTTCTTGTGTGGTTTCATGTGTGATTTAACGTGTGATTTCATGTGTGATTTCATGTGTGATTTCATGTGTGATTTCATGTGTGGTCCTCAGCGGCGTTCCCGAAGTGTGGAAGTGTTCGGCCAGTTTGGTGGCGGGTCATGCCAGGGCTCGCTGGGGGACCGGGAGGCCTGCAGAACGGATGCTCAATGCCAGCGACCGCCTCCCCCTTTGTGCTCCGACTCCGAGTTCCAGTGTGAATCAGGTTCTTGGGCCTCTTCTGAGACCACATCCACACGAATGTTGTGTTCCTTACCCGTTTGGGTCACTTTGGGTTCACTTGTGTCGATAAGATCTTCCTCTATAATCTTCTTCTACATACTCAAATGGACACTTTTAAAGGTTTTACTTTTCAAACTTAGTAACATAGTTTGGTTCACACACACACACACACACATCAAAGTGTTATGGGTCAATAACTTTGGTTTCCACGGCAGGTTCCTGCACCAAGAAGAGACTTCAGTGCAACGGGGACTACGACTGCGAGGACGGCACGGACGAAGACTGCGACCCTCTTCGTCGACCCTGTGGATCGGTCGTCCTGGAGAACAACGAACAAGGCCGGACGGCAGGATACGGGTGAGAGTGAGTCATTGAAGACCCCATTGAGTCGGGGTCAAAGGGTCAACGTATGAAATGGAGGCTTTGTGGGACCGGACGGTACGATGCGACCGCATCTCTAACAGACATTAATCAAGGCGGTCGTATTCGGAGGACATGCTTTCTTAGTTCATTTCAGATTTGTATCTTTAAACCATAGAAATGATCTGTTTTGCACTTGAATAATAGTCCAAAGAATACTTTGAATTTTTAGCCGAGTAAGCATAATACTGCATATGGTCTTAAAAGTGTTTCTTTGCACCAGAATCAACATCTTGGGTGCAGATCCTCGAATCAACCCCTTCAACAACGATTTCTTCAACGGGAGGTGTACGCGAGTGAGGAACCCGTACACGTTGAAGCACGACCGGCTTCCCTGGAACGTGGCCGTGCTCAATTACGAGGTCAGCCGTCAACCATTAACCCTCCGGTTCTATCCCCGTTTTGAGCGTGTGAAGCGGCACGCCGGTGAGGACGCCTTCCCTTAACGCCTCCCCCCCCCCCCTCCCGTCTTTCCAGACCAAAGTGGAGGAAACCGCCTCCAGAGAGATCTACGAAGACACGCACAGCCTCCTCAAAGAGTTGCTCACGGAGATGAGCGTGAAAGTCGACACCGGGCTTTCCTTCAAGTTCACCGCGAGCGAGCCGTCCATGGCCGAGTCGTCCGACGCTTCTTCGAAGATCAGTTTGGACTATCAATACGAGAAGAAAACCATGATTAAGGAGGTGTCGGAGTACTCCAATATCAAGGTAAACAACAACAACATGGCGTCTTTCTCAAAGCAGTCTGTACCTACTGACACTTGTGATCCTGCACCCTCCAGAACAAGAGCTTCATGCGGGTGAAGGGCACGGTGCAGCTGAGCACCTACAGGATGCGCTCTCTGGATCTCAAAATGGCCGACGAATTCCTGCAGCACGTCGCATCTCTGCCCCTGCAGTATGAGAAGGGGATCTACTTCGCCTTCCTGGAGAGCTACGGGACCCACTACACCAAAAACGGGAGGTCCGGCGGCGAGTACGAGCTGGTCTACATCCTCAACCAGGACACCATCAAGACCAGGAGTACGTGCCCGTCTGGGTCTCTCTTTCAAAACCCACTTGCTCCGAAGCCGCCCTCACCGTCCTCGTGCTCTTCGTCACTCTTGCAGATCTGACGGAGCGAATGGTTCAAGAATGCATGAAGATCGGCATCTCGTCAGACTTCGGGACCTCCGGCGCGGTCGAGGGCCGGGCCGGAACCGACGGATGCGACGCGGTGACCAACAAGAGAGAAGGTGCTCGCTTCCCCGTTTCCGCCCCATCACACTAGATCTTTCCGAGGCTGTCTGGATACGAGTTATTGGTCGATCGATCCTCCACAGCGCTGACTGGCCGTGAAAAGACTCCTCTGGAGCACGACTGCTCTGCAAGACACGTGCACGGTCCTTCCAAACAGAGGCCGACTTGAGCATCTTTCAATGTCCACTCGTTTAAAAAGGTCTTTCAGAAAAGGTCTTCAGGTTCTCAAGGTCGTTGTTTGGGTTCAGATGACCACGAAAGTGTGGTCACGAGACCAGCCTGAACTATGGAAGATGGCCCTACGACAGACTTAAAGATACATGGTGCGCTGAGCGGCGTGAGGTTTCCAATCGATGTCCCTGATTCTTCCCCTCTGCTGCTTCACAGTCGGCGCCCACGGCAAAGCGACGGTGGACTTGGTGCTGACGTCCGTCAAGGGAGGAACTCTGGAGAGCGCCGCCGCCATGCGGGCCAAGCTGAATAAGGACGGAGCGATGGACCTCGCCACCTATCAGAACTGGGCCCGCACCGTTGCCGACGCCCCCGCGCTGCTCTACAGCGAGGTAGCCTTGAAGCTCCGTCTCTATGGGCCACGACCACGTTGTTGTTGTTGTTGTTGTTTAGCGATGGTTTATAACCCTCAGCTTTACTTTAACGTCACTGATAATCATCAGATGAGAACATAGTAAATGATTAGTGCAGCCTCACGCTCGTATCGCCGTGGCCTTCGTTATAAGATGGCGGATGAATGTTCCTGTGGTCACAGAAGTGCAACGTGTTCCCCGACAGCCGGAGCCCATCTACATGCTGGTTCCGTTGGACATGCCGGACGCTAACTCCAGGATACTGAACCTGAAGCGGGCCACCGCCGACTACGTGGCGGAGTACAACGTGTGCAAGTGCAACCCGTGTCACAACGGAGGCACCCTGGCCCTGCTGGACGGGAAGTGCATGTGCCTGTGCCCCCACCTGTACGAAGGCCGGTCCTGCCAGAACCTCAAGAGCGACAAAGCTCAGAACCCGGGTGAGAGTTGACGCACACACACACACACACACACACACCAACGAGCCCATTCTCATCACTCTAACTCACAATGTTGTCTGCAGGTACGAGACCGAGAGCTAATCATGAAGGGAACTGGTCCTGCTGGTCCAGCTGGTCCGCCTGTAGAGGGGCGAAGCGGACCAGAACCCGGGGCTGTAACACAGTCGGGCTCGTGGGAGCCGTGTGCAGGGGAGACACCAGCAGTGAAGAGCACTGCTAGGAGGAGCACACACACACACACACACACACACACACACCCTTTGTTTGGAGAACAGTGCCCTCTTGAGGTCAGTAATAGATAATGCAGTTTCTTCATGTGTAGATAGATTAGTTTTTTCCCCTGTTTTTTATAATTTAAATGGATGAAGTTTGAGTATAAAATAGAAACCGTGTATATATATGTACACATGTGGATTTAGCATTAATAAGATGTGTTGCATAACCGTGTATGAATAAAGATGTGTTGCCACAGTCCCTCCCTGTATCCTCTCTACATGTTGATGAACACCAGTCCTGATTTAAGTGCCTGAGCTCTGTAAATTATTTTTAATTTAGCAATTTTATAACAAGACAAACTAAAAGAGAATCCCTCAAAACTTTTAAGTGAAAAGTTAGCACCGAAGCACCCTGGACAGAAGAGAACCGGTTTAAAATGAATATATATTAATATATTGGAGCCAAAGGAAAGAGATGCGTGCTCATAACGCATGAACGTCAACAATTAAAATAAACATTGTTTTTTGAGTGTTTTTAAAAACAAATCGTACACATTGCACCTTTTTGAATGATTAATCGCTCCCCCGTTTAGTTCCAGAAGGACTTTTGACGGCAAACAACACGTATGTTCAAATAGTGCCGAGTGCGTATTAACGGGTTAATAACTCATCTTTAAAAGGCACAAACACATTCCAGCTGGCTGCGCCGATGAGATCCAGATGTGCAGCACCCGGGCGGAGAGAGAGAGGAGAGAGGGAGGAGGAGGAGGAGGAGGAGGAGGAGGATGTGACAGAGAGAGAGAGGAGAGAGGGAGGAGGAGGAGGATGTGACGGAGAGAGAGAGGAGAGAGGGAGGAGGAGGAGGAGGAGGAGGAGGATGTGACAGAGAGAGAGAGGAGAGAGGGAGGAGGAGGAGGAGGAGGAGGAGGAGGAGGATGTGACAGAGAGAGAGAGGAGAGAGGGAGGAGGAGGAGGAGGAGGAGGATGTGACGGAGAGAGAGAGGAGAGAGGGAGGAGGAGGAGGATGTGACGGAGAGAGAGAGGAGAGAGGGAGGAGGAGGAGGAGGAGGAGGAGGACGTGACGGAGATAGAGAGGAGAGAAGGAGTGGGAGGAGGAGGAGGAGGAGGAGGAGGACGTGACAGAGAGAGAGAGGAGAGAGGGAGTGGGAGGAGGAGGAGGAGGAGGAGGAGGAGGAGGAGGAGGAGGACGTGACGGAGAGAGACTCACACTGTGTGTGTGTGTGTGCGTGTGTGTGTGTGTGTGTGTGGGTGGGTGTGTGTGTGTGTATGTGTGTGTGTGTGTGTATGTGTGGGTGGGTGTGTGTGTGTGTATGTGTGTGTGTGTGTGTGTGTGTGGGTGGGTGTGTGTGTGTGTATGTGTGTGTGTGTGTGTGTGTGTGTGTGTGGGTGGGTGTGTGTGTGTGTATGTGTGTGTGTGTGTGTGTGGGTGGGTGTGTGTGTGTGTATGTGTGTGTGTGTGTATGTGTGTGTGTGTGTGTGCGTGTGTGTGTGTGTGTGTGTGGGTGTGTGTGTGTGTGTGTATGTGTGTGTGTGTGTGTGTGTGTGGGTGGGTGTGTATGTGTGTGTGTGTGTACGTGTGTGTGTGCGTGCGTGAGTGTGTGTGTGTGCGTGTGTGTGTGTGTGTGTTTGTCTGTGTGTGTGTGTGTGTGCGTGCGTGAGTGTGTGTGTGCGGTAGACTCTGAAGACCTCCTGCCAGCAGCCGACACGCCTCCACCCTCCTCCTCCTCCTCCTCCTCCTCCTCCTCCTCCTCCTCCTCGGAGGGTTTCTACCTCCCCTCTCTCCCCTGCTCACCCACCCCCTCCCTGGCCGACCAGGCCCTCTCCAGGCTGAACTGCCCCGCCTCCTCCGAGCCGACCAATCACAGAGAAAGTCCACCCATGGATACTTGTGACCTCAGGTACCGAACGTGTGTGTGTGTGTGTGTGTGTGTGTGTGTGTGTGTGTGTGTGTGCGCGCGCGTGTGTGTGTGTGTGTAGTTGTTGAAAGACGATTCGGTGACTTTGAAACAAAAAGAAAATCCAATTCAAACTAGAAATATAAATCTGCTTTAAATGAACAGAATCTACCAACAAGTCTAACGAGAGCTTGAAATGAGGACAACAGTGTGTGGACATTTACACAAAGGCCTTCAGAGATACGTCATAAAAGATATTAAAATCATCCCCACTGGGTTCCTGCTCGTGCATTTGCGTTCACAACAAACCAATAAGGATCACATTAGCTCACCTCACAGCGAGCGCACCGACGCAATATTTAAGAATGAGCACAGAACCTGGGGAAAAGAAAAATGGACATTTGGTGATAAAAAAAAGTGTTTATTTGGGCAGCAGCTGTTTGTGTTACCTCTCCCTCAGTAAGCTTTTAGTGAATACGGCCTCCTGTCATCACTTAAAGAGGAGTTTAAGTCCTAAAGATAGTGTGTGTGTGTGTGTGTGTAGTGGGGGTGATGAATGCATACTTGAGAGGTAACCACTGGGGGTGGTACCCTCTGGCCTTTAGGATGTCAGCATAATGGAGTAAAACTTTGGGACCTTATTGAGCTCCGGGGAGACCCCATTCAGGCCCGGCCCGGAGCCATTATCTTAGTCCAAAACGTTTTGTTCTTTCTTCGGCCTTCAACAGAACAGTTAGCACCAAATAATGAACCCCTCTTCACCGATGGACTTCCCCTAATATACTAATATTTATTCACACAATCGGAGCTCAAATGAAGAGAAAACTCTCCACAACAGGAGTGTCTGACGCTCGCATGCGTCAAATATATTTAATTATGTGGAAGAAACACGTTGTTCGCCGATCAGTTATGACAAGATTATTTGAGTGAATTAATGTAACTGTAAAACGTTCATCTCGAACGGGTCCAGAGAAACAAAAAAGGTGAATTGTGCTTCATAGCAACTTAAACGGAGAGTTATTTACGTGTTTCCAGCCAGAAAGTGAACTCGAGGCCTCTTCTGGAACTCTTTGTCGTCCCGTCTCATAAACACATAGTCCTCGCTTTCAATGGGCAAGAGGTGAGGGATATTTTTTCTGAACAAAAGCCCTTAGAAGGGTGTGAAAAGGAGCCCCCTCGCACTCCTAAACGCCCGGACACAGTTGGAGGTGCCCCCCCCCCCCCCCCCCCCTCTGGGTCACTAAAGGCATTGAAGTTTCAGAGGGCTGCCACGGCAGATTACTCCACACAGCTGTCCCAGCACCGTGGAAATGAAGTTATGCCCCTTGTCAGCTATGTTTTGTCGAGTCCCCCCCCCCCCCCAACCCCCCCTCCCCCCTGTTCTTCTCTCACTCCTTTGCACCACTGGTGCTCTTCGGCTGCAGGAGGGGGGCCACGAGAGGACAATCCCCTGCAGCCCCGGTCGACCCGATTGGTTGATTACATATTCCCTCCGTGCATCATTATTCAGAGAGGCTTAACATCCCTGACATTCAACCCACAGCAGCCCCCCCCCCCCCCCTGATGAGCCCTCCATCATAAATCAACCCCTCCTCCACCTTTCCCACCTCTCTCTCTCTAAAAGCTCAGGGTGCCCCCCCCCCCGAAAAGAAACTTCCAATTATTGCAGGGTCATTGGGGTTTTCTCAGTTTGCTTTTTGTTTATTGTTCAGTCGAAAACTGAAAACTGAAAACTGAACTGTAATCTATAGAATAACATTTTGAAAAGATGTTTATGACAACTTCGGGGAAGTCTTCAAATTGTTTGTTTCATCCGACCAAAAGTTTAAAAAAGAATAAAATGTTTAACGATATAAAACAGAAACAAAATGTTTTCCTTGATAAATAATTAAAACGAATAATAAACAATCAAATCAAATGGAAAGTCCGACTTTCCATTCTTTAAAAGGGACCGTGTGCAGGATTTAGTGCCACCTGGTGGTGAGGTTGCAGACTGCAACCAGCCGAAGACCCCTCAGGCTCACCCGTCCCCCTCTCCGAGGCTACGGCAACACCAGGTTGTGGACCAGGTTGTGGACCAGGTTTTGGACCGGTTGTGGACCAAGTTTTGGACCAGGTTGTCGACCAGGTTTTGGACCAGGTTGTCGACCAGGTTTTGGACCAGGTTGTGGACCAGGTTGTGGACCAAGTTTTGGACCAGGTTTTGGACCAGGTTGTGGACCAGGTTTTGGACCAGGTTGTCGACCAGGTTGTCGACCAGGTTTTGGACCAGGTTGTCGACCAGGTTGTGGACCAAGTTTTGGACCAGGTTTTGGACCAGGTTGTGGACCAGGTTGTGGACCAAGTTTTGGACCAGGTTGTGGACCAGGTTGTGGACCAGGTTTTGTCTCTCTCCAGACCCCTGTGCTGGGTTTGTCTCCTCTGGGCTACTGTAGAAACATGGCAGTTCAAAAATGGTGGACTCCATATGTAGATTTCTTTGGGGATTTCTAGGGGACTCTACACAATAAAAACGGTTCTAACAGCATATTCTAAAAGACGCTGTTTCTTTAAGTCTCGCAAAGCTTTTTCTCTTCATTCAAGGTTAGAAAAAGGCCCAACTGGCAGCCGAGCAGATTGACAAATATGTTTGCACAGTTCCAGTGGGACTTTATTAGTGAGGGAGTTGCTGCATGGCCAGGCTCAAGTAAACACTCCTTCATCTGGAAGGCCATTCAGTTATAGAATACCTTATTGCAGGGAAACGGTGGTCTGCATTGGGCCGCCGGTCGAATAAAGAGACCGCCTGCTCCCCCTTAGTGTACCCGAGAGGAGGCCGGATCAAGGCGGGGCGGAGGGAGGTCGGCCGAGCTGCACTTTGAGTTATGATGAGGCAATTTTAATGATGTTCCGGTTCCCCGCAGCAAAAGCCTTTAAAAAAACCTTCCTACTTTTCTCCAGAGCATAAAGTTAATTGAAAGCATTTGAGGGGGAAAGTATGGTCCCTTCATCATCCTCAACAACGACAAAGAAAGGCATTACAATTATTAATGGTGGGAGCCGAGGCCTCTTAAAGGGACAGTACGGCCTTTTTGCATCCCACAGAAAAAGGGCCGTGAAATGCCTTCACATCACTTTGTTGGTATTTCTTTTTTAACTTCGACTGTTTAAAGTCGAATCACAGCTTATGTTTTTATTATTTATCGAAGTCATATTGTATAATCAAGAGTTTCAAACTATGATAACGTTATCAAAGAGCACGTCTAATAACTCTCCAACTGACGGGGTAATGAAGCTGAACTCGTCCGTCTCCTGCGGGGTGAACCTCGCGCTCCCCCACTCCCTGAAAGAGGTGACGGAGTGAATGAAGTGCCCCCGCATTGTGCCGCTGCACCCTTTGTGCGTCCTGCGTCTCCACAATAGAGGTGCCACTCGACTTCTCTTCCAATCAATGGGCTGGAGGGCCCCGTCTCTGTCCCCTGTAAAAGCAACATGGCCGCCTTCAATAGTTCTCAAGAGCCATTATCACAAGAGGAGGAGGACACTGTCTGTTTAGGAGAGTAGAGAGCTGACCGTCTCACAACACGAGCAACGGACGCACCCGGCCCCGTAAATACATATCCGAATATCAGATTGCCAGACACATTTGTGTCATATAAAAGTAAATGTTCCTCTGCAACCAGTCGAGAAATGTTCTGCGATTAAAGGAGGTCACGGTGTCACCTGAAGGTGTTTTACAAATACTTTACAGCAGGTTAAATACTACTTTTAAAAGGCCCATAGTCGACTCTGAGTATTACTTTAATAAAGCATCTGATAGAAGAGCTGGCAAAGTGTTAAAACCACAATTAAATGTGAATAATCGTGTTAAATGCCTTCAGAAAAGAGCTCAAATACACAAAAGTTAAACTAGTCGTAATAATCGTGAACGACAACATCACATTTTGACCTTTTCACATTATGAGGTACTTATTATATTAAACAAAACTACAAAAAAAGAGCAGCGATTACTGTACAGCGACATTTCTTTGCACGCTTTTAATCAAAATGTGAAGTCAGCGCCACGCTCTCATTGAAACACGGTCTTTATTTGATGTGCTGCCGCTCACATCTCCACCCACAGACATCTTGTAAGTTCTTCACAGGGTCTTTTGTGCAGACTTCTAACACACACACACACACACACACAGGGTGAGGATAAACAAACGCACAAACTGCTCCTTGGCTCCATTTGTGCTGCAAATCCCCCGAGAGGGGGGGCAGGCTGGGGGGGGGGGTCTCCTTCCTCTGTCCTGTTTGAACAGTCTCACTTTAAACCTTGAGCAAACATCCATGTGTACGAGGTCAAGTGTATCACTCCAGCATCTGCCCACCGGGACTCAGACACATGTCAGTGGCTTACGTCAACGTTTGGCTTTTAATGAAGGGGTCGTGGGGGGGGGGGGGGCTCTGATCCGGTCCCATCGTGGGGGACTGGGGGGCGTTTGAAGACTTTTTTAGGCCCTTTTGGATCAGTTGTCCTTCCCGCGGTGGACTCGTCTCTTCATACAGTGCAACAAATATTTTATCACTCATAAAAAGATATATTCTGACAAAAAAATAAATTTTATACAATATATACTGTACAATCTATCTTTACATAGCTGGCATACCAAAAAACAACAACAACAACAACAAATGGGCTCCATCCGGCATTATCAGAGGATGAAATATAACATTTGAGTGTCCTGAATTGTATATTAATGTTTAGTGTTGAATTAAAAAAAGCTCCACTTGTTAGTTTGAGGACCAAAAGCAAGATTCTGGTTCACTTTGGGTTCCACAGAGTCTCTGACTCTCTAGGCAGCAGCCTTCCTTCCTTCCTTCCTTCCTTCTTTCTTTTCAGATAAATGTGCTAAAAACCAAAATGGTGGTCAGGACCTTTAGGACAGTCTGCCCCGGCGGGGAGTCACTCGCGCTGTCCGCGTACCGGCCACCCTCCTGATCCGGGTGGTAGTCTTCGGAGTCGTCCTCCTCGGCGTCCGGGAAGCCGCTGCCGGCGACCCTGTCTCCGGAGTCCGAGCAGAAGGTCTTCATGCTGACCTTGATGTACTCGCAGATGTTCCTCTCCGCGCCGTCGCACACGCACGTGTCCAGCTGCTGCGCCTTGGGGATGGAGCGCATTACCGCGATGACCCGGCGGCAGCCGTCGGTGCACCGCTCCCCTCCGAACAGCCTCCGGCAGTGGAGCAGGTAGTCCTGCATGGCCGAGCTGCACGGCCCGTCCAGCTCGCACTGCCGCCGGGCCTCGGTGCAGCCCACGGTGCTGGTGCGCGGCAGGCACGGCTCGATGGCCTGCTTGGTGGCCCTGCACACCGGGTCCAGGACGCAGTCGCAGTCCTCCAGCGCCGGGCCGCTCTGGGTCCGGTTGAGCTGAATGAGAGAGGAGATGCAGTGGCTCGGGCACTTCTTGCGGTCCCCGCTGAGGACGGACGCGCACGCGTAGAGGTACTGGTCGTACGCGTAATGGCACTGCGGCTCTCCGTGGCACTTCAGGATGGCTTTCCAGCAGACCAGCTGACGGCTGTGGTTCGGAGAGGCGACGCACAGGCCGAGGACCAGGACCAGCACGCCGCTGATCAGACCCGCAGTCCGACCCATCAGTACGGCTCCACTTGCCATTTCCAGGAAGAAAGACTCTCCAGAAAGTTCGCCTTCATGCGGGCTTCTCGCGCGGGTCCGCTGCGCTGCGTCAACACGACGTGGATCCTCGATGGTTTCATATCCCGTCACAGCCGGAGACCCGGAGACCCGGAGACCCGGAGACCCGGAGACCCGGAGACGGCTCGTGGACCGGGTTCCGGCCGGAAAAACTTCTCAGAGTTGCGGGAAGAAAAAAGAAAAAAAAAAAAAAAACTTCTCTCCGGTCCGTGTGCGGGTTACACACGTCGCGTGCGTCGTGCGCGTGACGTCCCGGCTCCCACGAAGACGAGTTACGGGTGTGAACTTATTTACCGAACTTTCTCCCCCAAAAAGAGTACCGAGATGTCGCTCCTCCGACCCGCATCCAGTCGCGCTGCGGCCGCTTTGTGTGCAGGCGGTGGGCTGCCTGTGGCTGCCTGTGGCTGCTTGTGGCTCCGTGGGGCTGCTGCGTGCACGCGCTCCGATTGGTCCGACGCGCCGCGGACACTCCGGGCTGTGACGCGGACTGTGACGTAGGCCGCTGCTTTTAAACGGAAGTTAAGAAGTTATTTATTTATTATCAGCAACACGTAAATGTAATGTTGTGTTTGTGAGAACTCAACATTACTAGTTTATTGATAGAGGGGGAAGAGGTTCACGATATTTAGGGCTCAAAGTAGTAATTCCACAGTGTAAAAAATAGAATTATAAGTATCCACATTTACTTAAAGCACCAAAAGTTAAATAAGGGGCCAATATGCATTATGGCTGCATATATTATTATTGGTCTATAGTTAGGCTATATAATCTTTAATGTGTAGGAATACATCATTTTAATTTTGCAGCTGGTAAACACATTTTATCCTAATCTATATTTTGTATTAATAATCTGATTATGTAATACAATGGAGTGTGGTGGAAGTGTAAAGAGTATATATATATATATATTATATGGAGGGTGGTGGAAGTATATATATATATATATATATATATATATATATATATATATAAATATAATAGAAATCCTCCAGTAAAGTATAAGCTGTACTTGAGTATCCTCCGTCCATGTACTCCACTGGGTCCACTGGTTTTCTCCCAGTGGTGGAGGTAGACTCTGTAAAGACTCTTCCGGCCTGTGGTGTGTCATGTCGCCTCCCCTCGGGCAGCTGTTCCAACACATGCGGAGCTCCCGTCTTACACGTTTCCAGCGTGAAATGTAAACCAGCCTCGCCTGCAGCGATGACGCATGTGTGTGCCCGAGAACACGGCACACATGAAGAAAAAAAACACACACAAAAGGCGCTCGGAGCTTTAAGACCCACGGTGCGCACACGTGGAGCTGGGGAAGCACCGGAGAAAAGGCCAAGAAATGTTTAACTGCCTGTTGTTGCCAAAGGGTGAAATCCTCATCTCCTTTTCCCTCACAATAACACAAGAAGAAGAAAAAGAGTGTGAAGAGGAACAACAACTGCAGCCGTGTCAACAAACAGCGAGCGCGAAGGCCCTCGGGGGGAACAGAGTGTCCTTTGGGGGAGAAGCTCTCAGTCGTTGGGATAGCTCGGTTCACCGGACCCCCCCCCCCCTCACATCACATCACCACACGATGACCACAAAGATCTGGCAGCTCTCAGGGGGCCCTTACACCCCCCCCCTCCCTGATTCCAATTAGAGAGATTAGACAGGAGTCAAGACAAGTGCAGAAGAGTTCCTTAACCAAACAACCCAAAACAGCCCCCCCACACCCCCCTCCCTCCTGCACCACCTCCTCCAACCGGCATACCAGAGCAACAGGAGGACTGCAGACTCACATTTGAACCACATCAAAGTGGAGGTTAGAAAGCCCAAATGGTCTGCATGAACTACAAAGAGCCCAGACCGCCGTTCAACTTGTGTTCTTTATTTTATTTACTTCGTAGAGCCGCGCACACACTGCAAAAACTAAAGGACGCACACCCTGAGTTTCATTTCACTTGTAAGAAAGGAGTTCACACGGCAGAAGCAACATCCCATTGGTGTTGGATGGCGGCCAGATGAGAACAACGGGCGGATTCTCTGTGACGGAGCAGCTGCTCTCCCCCAACCGGCCTCTTGAATTACTCTTCTACATCCTCCGCTCTGCGGCACACTCCTCAGATTGTTCTGCCGGCTTCCTTCGCGTTGTACTCAACTACTCACACACAAGCTGCAAAGACTCAACTACTCACACACAAGCTGCACAGACACAACTACTCACACACAAGCTGCAAAGACACAACTACTCACACACAAGCTGCAAAGACTCAACTACTCACACACAAGCTGCAAAGACACAACTACTCACACACAAGCTGCACAGACACAACTACTCACACACAAGCTGCGAAGACACAACTACTCACACACAAGCTGCGAAGACACAACTACTCACACACAAGCTGCAAAGACACAACTACTAACACACAAGCTGCACAGACACAACTACTCACACACAAGCTGCAAAGACACAACTACTCACACACAAGCTGCAAAGACACAACTACTCACACACAAGCTGCAAAGACACAACTACTCACACACAAGCTGCAAAGACACAACTACTCACACACAAGCTGCAAAGACACAACTACTCTCTGGACTTTGTATTCAAGGAGTTCCAACCATGGAGGGAGAGAGAGAGAGAGAGAGAGAGAGAGAGGGGTAGATGGAGACAGGGGGAGATGCAGAGAGAGAGAGTAAGGGGGGGGGGGAGAGAGAGAGGGGGAGAGAGAAAGAGAGGGGGGTGAGAGAGGGGTTGGGAGACAGTGGAAGTGAGAGAGGGAGAGGAAGATACATAAAGAGAGAGAGTGAGAGAGAGACATATACAGAGAGACAAAGGGAGAGACATAGAGGGAGGGAGAGAGAGGGGGGAGGAAAATGAGTCAATATTAAAAGTGTTTCTCTGGCTGCATTCTTTCGTTCCTCTGAGGTTCAACCCTCAGCGATCATATTTTATATGCTTTTCATTGAAAACAATGAAAATCTCTCTCATGAATTAAATGAATCTGCAGTCAGAGACTTTGAGGTTTTCTGGTGCAGCACGTCCTGTCGGAGTGTGTTCATGATCCCCAGAGGATGACTCATGATCCCCAGAGGATGACTCATGATACCCAGAGGATGACTCATGATACCCAGAGGATGACTCATGATCCCCAGAGGATGACTCATGATACCCAGAGGATGACTCATGATACCCAGAGGATGACACTCATGATCCCCAGAGGATGAATCATGATCCCCAGAGGATGACACTCATGATCCCCAGAGGATGACTCATGATACCCAGAGGATGACTCATGATACCCAGAGGATGACACTCATGATCCCCAGAGGATGAATCATGATCCCCAGAGGATGACACTCATGATCCCCAGAGGATGACTCATGATACCCAGAGGATGACACTCATGATCCCCAGAGGATGACACTCATGATCCCCAGAGGATGACACTCATGATCCCCAGAGGATGACTCATGATACCCAGAGGATGACTCATGATCCCCAGAGGATGACTCATGATACCCAGAGGATGACACTCATGATCCCCAGAGGATGACACTCATGATCCCAGAGGATGACACTCATGATACCCAGAGGATGACTCATGATCCCCAGAGGATGACACTCATGATCCCCAGAGGATGACACTCATGATCCCCAGAGGATGACACTCATGATACCCAGAGGATGACTCATGATCCCCAGAGGATGACACTCATGATCTCCAGAGGATGACACACATGATCCCCAGAGGATGACACTCATGATCCCCAGAGGATGACACTCATGATCTCCAGAGGATGACTCATGATACCCAGAGGATGACACTCATGATCCCCAGAGGATGACTCATGATCTCCAGAGGATGACACTCATGATACCCAGAGGATGACTCATGATCCCCAGAGGATGACACTCATGATACCCAGAGGATGACACTCATGATCCCCAGAGGATGACACTCATGATACCCAGAGGATGACACTCATGATCCCCAGAGGATGACTCATGATCCCCAGAGGATGACACTCATGATCCCCAGAGGATGACTCAAGATACCCAGAGGATGACTCAAGATACCCAGAGGATGACACTCATGATCCCCAGAGGATGACTCATGATCCCCAGAGGATGACACTCATGATCCCCAGAGGATGACTCCTAGGGATTTAGGTGATTCCCTGACTTTTCATGTTGCGTTACCAACAGCTTAAATGCCTCAATACCTGCAAGATAAACGGCTACAAAACCTCCTACGGAGACTCTTGATGCTTTGAAAAGGACTTCGGGGAGCTCGTCTATTCTTTCTTCGCATTTAGCCGACCAGCATTGTTGTCCTGACTGTTATCACACCGGAGAGGTTTGGGGATGGGGGTGGGGGTGGGGGGGGGAGTTGAGACTCGCAGGAAAAACATCTGCCTTTGAAGTCACACAAGAGAACACAACCAGCAGTTCAACCCCGGGTCACTGGCTGTGAAGTGTCCTCTTTGAAGCCCAAAGATTGTGACTGGAGGTCGACCAGAGCAATCGTTGTTGTTGATTTCCTTTACGGACGCCTGAGGCTTGTTGGACGGGGCTGAAGCCGGATCACGTTACAGTAAGCTTCATGTCGGGGTTGATATGGTTTCACTCAAGGATTTAGCAGCAAAGCAGACGGGGGCTGTTAAATGAGATTGGAGCAGATAGTTAAACAGACACGGAGGTGATGGATGACGCCGGCAGTACAACTGTGAGGAACAACGGGAACTCTCCAGGGTTGCTCAGACGCTTGGTGACGGCGGTCTGGCGATGATAAGATAAGTTTCTCTTCAAAGAGGGGAAGATAATAAAACCACGCACATTCCCCCTGGAGGTAAAGATGCAAACATAAAGAAGGAAGGAGCTTACGGGAGGAGAAGAAGAGGGCGAACGAGGGCGTTGAGGCTTCGGATGAAACCCGACTTCTCCTCCGAATTCTGATCACATTTCCCTTCAGGAGGAAATCGCCTGTCAGAGACAGACCTCACGACAAAGAGGTCCTTGTTCACGAGATCCAGGAAAACCAGAAGAGGATACGACGACCGAGCATCCTCATTACGAGAGACGAAGGTGATGAAGGAAGTACACGTCTCTTCTGACCACCAGGGGGCGACTCCTCTGGTTGTATAGAAGTCTATGCTTCATGTGTTAAAGCTGCATTCTCTCTCCTGACCACCAGGGGGCGACTCCTCTGGTTGTATAGAAGTCTATGCTTCATGTGTTAAAGCTGCATTCTCTCTCCTGACCACCAGGGGGCGACTCCTCTGGTTGTATAGAAGTCTATGCTTCATGTGTTAAAGCTGCATTCTCTCTCCTGACCACCAGGGGGCGACTCCTCTGGTTGTATAGAAGTCTATGCTTCATGTGTTAAAGCTGCATTCTCTCTCCTGACCACCAGGGGGCGACTCCTCTGGTTGTATAGAAGTCTATGCTTCATGTGTTAAAGCTGCATTCTCTCTCCTGACCACCAGGGGGCGACTCCTCTGGTTGTATAGAAGTCTATATAAATGACTCTACTTCTCTTGATGTATTCCCTCAGTAAACATTGTAAACATTAGTTTTTGGTCTCAATCTCTAGTTTCAAGTCTTCTTCAATACAGCGTGATGTTCATTTAGTAAATTATGATCATTTAGAGTCAAACAGACCATAATGCAGGGTACGCTTTAGGGCGGGGCTACAAGGTAATTGACTGGTCGACACTGGTGTTGTCTGGGTCTTTCCTCACTTTAACCCTTTCACTGTGAGTTTTGTACATTTGAAAATGGGAACAAAATACCGCTCATAACCACATATAAAGTTCTCCAACACCTTATACTTCACTTGCTTATTATTATGTTCAAAAACCAAAGTGCTGATTATGTGTCGATATATTTCTTGGCTCTGAACTAGCGAGCTGGAGTTCAACCCATATGTGGGTTTTTCTTTCTTTCTTTCCTTCTTTCTTTCCTTCTTTCTTGGCAGTTCCCACGTCTCCAGTCTTTGTGCTACGCTAAGCTAACTGGCTGATGGCTAATATTTTAAAGGACAAATAAAGTGATTTTTAATCTTCTCATTTTTACTTTCACTCGATCTCCCAACATTTGGTCCTCTTCCGTAGAAAGAGGAGATATGTTTTCCTAAGCGATATGAGATACTTTAGGCCGAGCTAGAAGGGATCACTGTGGGATTATTGCTCTGCATGCACAGAGCTGGAGAAGCAGGATGCAGGATTGTCTTTCATTTCCCCCGTGCATTCTGAACTAAGTCCGCCTGGCCTCCAGCCAGCGTGGAGCGCACTCTGAGCTCCATCTTTAAAAGGCGTAGCTGCTGTTTCAGGAGACAGAACATGAGACGAGTAATCACAATGTTGGAGCAGGAAGGAAGACGCTGTGTGTAAAGCATGGTCCATGTGGTCCTAGAGTATCTTTCTGCCTTAACACGTTTTCTTATATAAATATAAATATAAATATATATATATATATATATATATATATATATATATATACATACATACATACATACATATATATATATATAAATATTATATAAATAAATATATATATATATATACATACATACATACATACATATATATATATAAATATTACATAAGTAAATAAATATATATATATATATATATATATATACACATACATACATATATATATATATATAAATATTATATAAATAAATATATATATATCTATACACATACATATATATATACATAAATATTATATAAATATATATATATATATATATATACATACATACATACATATATATATAAATATACATACATACATATATATATAAATATTATATAAATATATATATATATATTATATATATATAAATATTATATAAATAAAAAAATAAAAAATATATATATATATATATAATATATATATATATATATATATTACAGTTATCGTACCTAAGACATATATCCCACAAGTGGAAAAGACTCTGGTGGTCGGAGCCCAGATGACGCTGTCACTGTGACGGTAACCACATGCTTTTAATCCAAACACACCCTTTTTGAACGGCGCAGCACCAGCGGTGGTCCGGGCCAACCGTCCCGATCCGTGACACCAGAGAACAAATCAAGACTTCCACAGACAAATACTACACAACATCCTGGTGTGTGAGACACCGTGAGGGAACCAAGAAAGATGTGGTTTGTGCTCATTAAATTGCACATATTTTTTTACCCACTTACCCTCTGGCAGTAGTTACGAGCATAGGCCTCTCAGATGGATATTTAATAAAAAGTGATATCAAATGTTATTGTGTTACATATATGAATTTGGGGATTTTGCATGTGGAAATATAAAAAGTGCAGTCAGGAAAGTCTTTCTGTGGGCGGCATTGGGGATGCATGAAGTCAGGTACAAATATGGGTAGTTTCTGGGCGAAGGTTTGAGGCGGTATTTGGATGAGCAGCTCGCTCCACTCAGGGTGGTCTGGGATTCAGAGTTTATGTTGAATTTAAACATTGGGCCTACTGTCACTGCGCTGAGGGAAGCCATGCGGACGAGTTAAACAAGACTGGCGTTACACAACCTGCTGATGGGACGCGACCCGGCAGACACAACCGTGTTATAGTGGACGCCTCTGGCCCGAATACGTGAAGAGATTGATTCATGTTTTACTCCTGAGCTACTGTTGGGGACCCGCTCTCTGTCTCCCCTCGTCGCCTTTTAGCCCTTCGACCGTCTCAAGGAGCTTATTAGGAAATTAAAAAGGGCCGAAACCCGCGCCAGCAAATTTGTGAGATTATTTTTGTTTTCGTCTTTTTTCACAACGTGTTTTCAGGACATGAGAGTTCATTTTAAACCTTTTTTTGGTCATCTTAAAAATGTATTTTCACCGTTCTGTAGCACGTAGCTCCGCCCCCTTTCGTGCCACTTCTGGTATGCAAATAGCCAAGCTGGAAAAACAATTAAATGGGTGACTTAACAGTTGCTTCTGTCCCTGCTTCGAGCTTTATTCATTTAAATTGTTGTTGTATATTTCCATTGCTATTAAAAATCTATTTTTGAGGGGTGGGGTGGGGGGTGTATGGGTGGAGGGGTGGAGGGTGTATGGGTGGAGGGGTGGAGGGTGTATGGGTGGAGGGGTGGAGGGTGTATGGGTGGAGGGTGTATGGGTGGAGGGGTGGAGGGTGGATGGGTGGAGGGGTGGGGGGGTGGGGGTGGAGGGGTGGAGGGTGGATGGGTGGGGGGGTGGGGGTGGAGGGGTGGAGGGTGTATGGGTGGAGGGGTGGAGGGTGTATGGGTGGAGGGGTGGGGGGGTGGGGGTGTATGGGTGGAGGTCGTTGAGTCAGCCACGCCGACACACCACAGAACGCTCTTCACCAAAGTGGAAAGTAAACAGACGTCTGGACATCAGACTTATTGTTTTATAGTATTTGTTCTTCATTTAAATTATGGATGATTCAGTTGGCAGAAGCAGCCGTGATTTAATTAAACAGTCTGCTTCCTTAGTTTTATGAATTGAAATTGACATCCTCTTGCTTTCAACAGATTCAACAACAACAACAACAACGCGACTCGGATCCAAACCCAGATGTTGTCTCATGTTGTCCTTTACCATGAGCACACGTGCATCACACAGTAGCAGAAGGGGAACCGTAAACGGTCTGGGCTTCGCTTTTCCTGCAAAGTCTAAATATTGACTCGGTAACCTATAATCATACGCGGCCAGAACAAAATGGAAACAAACAACCGTTGCCTGTAATGTGTGTGTGAGCGTTTGTGTGTCTCCTCCAGAACCCACGAACGCTGACGCCGACAAAACGCACATTAAAAAAAAAAAAGAAAGAAAAAAAACTAAACAAAGAGGAACGCGGTTAACTTTTAAGTGACAATATGGATTCCATCCAACACGCTGGAGCGACAGAAATTACTTCATATTTTCTCCAACCACAAAAAGGTTCTTCGCCGAGCCCCCCGAGCCTTCAGGCTCCGATCGCACATCTGCTACCAATCCACATCGTGTAACTTTCACATGACTCACATGCGATATTCAACAGGCTTTAGATTGCCACGATGCAAGAAAGAAAGAAAGAATTCCATTATGCTCTCAGAGGAGCTTTTTCCCCTCAGTGCCAAGTTTCCAAGTGACATCAGCAGCCAGAGACCCACACAAGTGTGTTATTATTGTGCTGTGGCGTTATTAAAAAAAGCCTATAAAGTTTCATATCGGACTTTTAACCTATTTTTTTTTCTTCTTCTTTGCTGGAAGCTAACGGTCCAAAAGTAATACAAACAGGGTGTGTGTGAAGACTGCTTTCCCAAATACACTTTGTTCATCTTTTTGTGCATCAAGTTTGTCTTCATGGCTCATTGTTGGATTGGAGAAGCCGACACATTCTGACTCTACTAAAGGCCCGTCTCTACTAAAGGCCCGTCTCTACTAAAGGCCTGTCTCTACTAAAGGATCCCGTCTCTACTAAAGGCCCGTCTCTACTAAAGGCCCGTCTCTACTAAAGGATCCCGTCTCTACTAAAGGATCCCGTCTCTACTAAAGGCCTGTCTCTACTAAAGGGGCTAGTCTCTACTAAAGGCCTGTCTCTACTAAAGGATCCCGTCTCTACTAAAGGCCTGTCTCTACTAAAGGCCCGTCTCTACTAAAGGCCTGTCTCTACTAAAGGATCCCGTCTCTACTAAAGGCCCGTCTCTACTAAAGGCCCGTCTCTACTAAAGGATCCCGTCTCTACTAAAGGGGCTCGTCTCTACTAAAGGCCCGTCTCTACTAAAGGATCCCGTCTCTACTAAAGGCCCGTCTCTACTAAAGGCCCGTCTCTACTAAAGGCCCGTCTCTACTAAAGGATCCCGTCTCTACTAAAGGCCCGTCTCTACTAAAGGATCCCGTCTCTACTAAAGGCCTGTCTCTACTAAAGGCCCGTCTCTACTAAAGGATCCCGTCTCTACTAAAGGGGCTCGTCTCTACTAAAGGCCCGTCTCTACTAAAGGATCCCGTCTCTACTAAAGGCCCGTCTCTACTAAAGGCCCGTCTCTACTAAAGGCCTGTCTCTACTAAAGGATCCCGTCTCTACTAAAGGCCCGTCTCTACTAAAGGATCCCGTCTCTACTAAAGGCCCGTCTCTACTAAAGGATCCCGTCTCTACTAAAGGATCCCGTCTCTACTAAAGGCCCGTCTCTACTAAAGGATCCCGTCTCTACTAAAGGCCCGTCTCTACTAAAGGCCCGTCTCTACTAAAGGCCTGTCTCTACTAAAGGATCCCGTCTCTACTAAAGGCTCGTCTCTACTAAAGGATCCCGTCTCTACTAAAGGCCTCCGTCCTCTACTAAAGGCCTGTTTCTACTAAAGGCCCGTCTCTACTAAAGGCCCGTCTCTACTAAAGGATCCCGTCTCTACTAAAGGATCCCGTCTCTACTAAAGGCCCGTTCTTACTAAAGGATCCCGTTCTCTACTAAAGGCCGTCTCTACTAAAGGATCCCGTCTCTACTAAAGGCCTGTCTCTACTAAAGGATCCCTGTCTCTACTAAAGGCCCGTCTTACTAAAGGATCCCGTCTCTACTAAAGGCTCCGTCTCTACTAAAGGCCTCCCGTCTCTACTAAAGGCCCGTCTCTACTAAAGGATCCCGTCTCTACTAAAGGCCCGTCTCTACTAAGGATCGTCTCTACTAAAGGACCCGTCTCTACTAAAGGCTCGTCTCTACTAAAGGATCCCGTCTCTACTAAAGGCCCGTCTCTACTAAAGGCCCGTCTCTACTAAAGGCCCGTCTCTACTAAAGGGCCCGTTCTCTACTAAAGGCCCGTCTCTACTAAAGGGCCCGTCTCTACTAAAGGCCTGTCTCTACTAAAGGATCCCGTCTCTACTAAAGGATCCCGTCTCTACTAAAGGCCCGTCTCTACTAAAGGCCCGTCTCTACTAAAGGCCCGTCTCTACTAAAGGCCCGTCTCTACTAAAGGCCCGTCTCTACTAAAGGGCCCGTCTCTACTAAAGGATCCCGTCTCTACTAAAGGCCCGTCTCTACTAAAGGATCCCGTCTCTACTAAAGGCCCGTCTCTACTAAAGGCCCGTCTCTACTAAAGGCCTGTCTCTACTAAAGGATCCCGTCTCTACTAAAGGCCTGTCTCTACTAAAGGATCCCGTCTCTACTAAAGGCCCGTCTCTACTAAAGGCCTGTCTCTACTAAAGGCCGTCTCTACTAAAGGATCCCGTCTCTACTAAAGGATCCCGTCTCTACTAAAGGCCCGTCTCTACTAAAGGCCCGTCTCTACTAAAGGCCCGTCTCTACTAAAGGATCCCGTCTCTACTAAAGGCCCGTCTCTACTAAAGGCCCGTTTCTACTAAAGGCCCGTCTCTACTAAAGGCCCGTCTCTACTAAAGGATCCCGTCTCTACTAAAGGCCTGTCTCTACTAAAGGATCCTGTCTCTACTAAAGGCCCGTCTCTACTAAAGGCCCGTCTCTACTAAAGGATCCCGTCTCTACTAAAGGATCCCGTCTCTACTAAAGGCCCGTCTCTACTAAAGGATCCCGTCTCTACTAAAGGCCCGTCTCTACTAAAGGCCTGTCTCTACTAAAGGATCCCGTCTCTACTAAAGGCTTGTCTCTACTAAAGGATCCCGTCTCTACTAAAGGCCCGTCTCTACTAAAGGCCCGTCTCTACTAAAGGCCCGTCTCTACTAAAGGGGCCCGTCTCTACTAAAGGCCCGTCTCTACTAAAGGGGCCCGTCTCTACTAAAGGCCTGTCTCTACTAAAGGATCCCGTCTCTACTAAAGGATCCCGTTTCTACTAAAGGCCCGTCTCTACTAAAGGCCCGTCTCTACTAAAGGCCTGTTTCTACTAAAGGCCCGTCTCTACTAAAGGCCCGTCTCTACTAAAGGCCCGTCTCTACTAAAGGATCCCGTCTCTACTAAAGGCCCGTCTCTACTAAAGGATCCCGTCTCTACTAAAGGCCCGTCTCTACTAAAGGCCCGTCTCTACTAAAGGCCCGTCTCTACTAAAGGATCCCGTCTCTACTAAAGGCCTGTCTCTACTAAAGGATCCCGTCTCTACTAAAGGCCCGTCTCTACTAAAGGCCCGTCTCTACTAAAGGCCCATCTCTACTAAAGGATCCCGTCTCTACTAAAGGATCCCGTTTCTACTAAAGGCCCGTCTCTACTAAAGGATCCCGTCTCTACTAAAGGCCCGTCTCTACTAAAGGCCCGTCTCTACTAAAGGATCCCGTCTCTACTAAAGGATCCCGTTTCTACTAAAGGCCTGTCTCTACTAAAGGCCCGTCTCTACTAAAGGCCTGTTTCTACTAAAGGCCCGTCTCTACTAAAGGCCCGTCTCTACTAAAGGCCCGTCTCTACTAAAGGATCCCGTCTCTACTAAAGGATCCCGTCTCTACTAAAGGCCCGTCTCTACTAAAGGCCCGTCTCTACTAAAGGCCTGTCTCTACTAAAGGCCTGTTTCTACTAAAGGCCCGTCTCTACTAAAGGCCCGTCTCTACTAAAGGCCCGTCTCTACTAAAGGATCCCGTCTCTACTAAAGGATCCCGTCTCTACTAAAGGCCCGTCTCTACTAAAGGCCCATCTCTACTAAAGGCCTGTCTCTACTAAAGGATCCCGTCTCTACTAAAGGCCTGTCTCTACTAAAGGATCCCGTCTCTACTAAAGGCCCGTCTCTACTAAAGGCCTGTCTCTACTAAAGGCCCGTCTCTACTAAAGGATCCCGTCTCTACTAAAGGATCCCGTCTCTACTAAAGGCCCGTCTCTACTAAAGGCCTGTTTCTACTAAAGGCCCGTCTCTACTAAAGGCCTGTCTCTACTAAAGGATCCCGTCTCTACTAAAGGCCCGTCTCTACTAAAGGGGCCCGTCTCTACTAAAGGCCTGTCTCTACTAAAGGCCCGTCTCTACTAAAGGGGCCCGTCTCTACTAAAGGATCCCGTCTCTACTAAAGGCCCGTCTCTACTAAAGGATCCCGTCTCTACTAAAGGCCCGTCTCTACTAAAGGCCCGTCTCTACTAAAGGCCTGTCTCTACTAAAGGATCCCGTCTCTACTAAAGGCCTGTCTCTACTAAAGGATCCCGTCTCTACTAAAGGCCCGTCTCTACTAAAGGCCTGTCTCTACTAAAGGCCGTCTCTACTAAAGGATCCCGTCTCTACTAAAGGATCCCGTCTCTACTAAAGGCCCGTCTCTACTAAAGGCCCGTCTCTACTAAAGGCCCGTCTCTACTAAAGGATCCCGTCTCTACTAAAGGCCCGTCTCTACTAAAGGCCCGTTTCTACTAAAGGCCCGTCTCTACTAAAGGCCCGTCTCTACTAAAGGATCCCGTCTCTACTAAAGGCCTGTCTCTACTAAAGGATCCTGTCTCTACTAAAGGCCCGTCTCTACTAAAGGCCCGTCTCTACTAAAGGATCCCGTCTCTACTAAAGGATCCCGTCTCTACTAAAGGCCCGTCTCTACTAAAGGATCCCGTCTCTACTAAAGGCCCGTCTCTACTAAAGGCCTGTCTCTACTAAAGGATCCCGTCTCTACTAAAGGCTTGTCTCTACTAAAGGATCCCGTCTCTACTAAAGGCCCGTCTCTACTAAAGGCCCGTCTCTACTAAAGGCCCGTCTCTACTAAAGGGGCCCGTCTCTACTAAAGGCCCGTCTCTACTAAAGGGGCCCGTCTCTACTAAAGGCCTGTCTCTACTAAAGGATCCCGTCTCTACTAAAGGATCCCGTTTCTACTAAAGGCCCGTCTCTACTAAAGGCCCGTCTCTACTAAAGGCCTGTTTCTACTAAAGGCCCGTCTCTACTAAAGGCCCGTCTCTACTAAAGGCCCGTCTCTACTAAAGGATCCCGTCTCTACTAAAGGCCCGTCTCTACTAAAGGATCCCGTCTCTACTAAAGGCCCGTCTCTACTAAAGGCCCGTCTCTACTAAAGGCCCGTCTCTACTAAAGGATCCCGTCTCTACTAAAGGCCTGTCTCTACTAAAGGATCCCGTCTCTACTAAAGGCCCGTCTCTACTAAAGGCCCGTCTCTACTAAAGGCCCATCTCTACTAAAGGATCCCGTCTCTACTAAAGGATCCCGTTTCTACTAAAGGCCCGTCTCTACTAAAGGATCCCGTCTCTACTAAAGGCCCGTCTCTACTAAAGGCCCGTCTCTACTAAAGGATCCCGTCTCTACTAAAGGATCCCGTTTCTACTAAAGGCCTGTCTCTACCAAAGGCCCGTCTCTACTAAAGGCCTGTTTCTACTAAAGGCCCGTCTCTACTAAAGGCCCGTCTCTACTAAAGGCCCGTCTCTACTAAAGGATCCCGTCTCTACTAAAGGATCCCGTCTCTACTAAAGGCCCGTCTCTACTAAAGGCCCGTCTCTACTAAAGGCCTGTCTCTACTAAAGGCCTGTTTCTACTAAAGGCCCGTCTCTACTAAAGGCCCGTCTCTACTAAAGGCCCGTCTCTACTAAAGGATCCCGTCTCTACTAAAGGATCCCGTCTCTACTAAAGGCCCGTCTCTACTAAAGGCCCATCTCTACTAAAGGCCTGTCTCTACTAAAGGATCCCGTCTCTACTAAAGGCCTGTCTCTACTAAAGGATCCCGTCTCTACTAAAGGCCCGTCTCTACTAAAGGCCTGTCTCTACTAAAGGCCCGTCTCTACTAAAGGATCCCGTCTCTACTAAAGGATCCCGTCTCTACTAAAGGCCCGTCTCTACTAAAGGCCCGTCTCTACTAAAGGCCCGTCTCTACTAAAGGATCCCGTCTCTACTAAAGGCCCGTCTCTACTAAAGGCCTGTTTCTACTAAAGGCCCGTCTCTACTAAAGGCCTGTCTCTACTAAAGGATCCCGTCTCTACTAAAGGCCCGTCTCTACTAAAGGGGCCCGTCTCTACTAAAGGCCTGTCTCTACTAAAGGCCCGTCTCTACTAAAGGGGCCCGTCTCTACTAAAGGGGCCTGTCTCTACTAAAGGGGCCCGTCTCTACTAAAGGGGCCTATCTCTACTAAAGGCCCGTCTCTACTAAAGGGGCCTGTCTCTACTAAAGGGGCCCGTCTCTACTAAAGGGGCCTATCTCTACTAAAGGCCCGTCTCTACTAAAGGGGCCCGTCTCTACTAAAGGCCCGTCTCTACTAAAGGATCCCGTCTCTACTAAAGGCCCGTCTCTACTAAAGGATCCCGTCTCTACTAAAGGCCCGTCTCTACTAAAGGGGCCCGTCTCTACTAAAGGGGCCTGTCTCTACATTGGCGGAACAAAAACATAACAAAAAGGGCCAATTCAAACACAAGGAAGGTTGTGTACATGCTTTACAGGACTCAGTGAAGAACAAGAGCATTTTGTCATTCGCCTTTATTTAAAAATATACAGGGTGTCTACAAATAACACTTAGCAGCCAGAGGGAATTAGCACCGTGAGGTTCCTTCATCAGTGCAGCAGAGAGCCTCTCGATTGTTAGTCCTGCTTTGGGTTGCTCGGCACAAACCTGCTGGATTCAATAATAGAATGATGCATTATTCCAGACAGCTGGACATCGTACTTATATCCTGGGTAGAGTGGATGCATAAAGGAGTTGAATACCTCATTTCCTATGCTTCTTACAGATGTCAAGGTACTCCTGCACGTCGTCAGGGGACCCCAGGACCACGGGAACCCGCTCGTGGATGTTGGTGGGCTGGATGTCCAGAACATTCACGGACCCCGTGGTGGCCATGCCTCCTGCCTGCTCCATGATGTAGGCCATGGGGTTGCATTCATACAGCAGCCTCAGCTGTCACGAAGCAGATAAGAGAGAGAGAACTGAAATATTACTACTGCAACTTGACATTTAGATGATGTGAACATCCTCAGTGAAACACGACTCACCTTGCCCTTAGGGCTCGTGGCATTAGCAGGATATAAAAAGATTCCTCCGTACACCAAAGTACGATGAACATCAGCCACCATTGAACCGACATATCGACTGCCGTACGGAGCAGAGCCATCCTGGAGACACAAGCAGACTAGGTCACCTTTATATTCATAACACAAAGTATGGTGTAATAATGACCAATTCTACACGAGGCCTTGTCAAGTTTAAAGAGGCCTTACCTGTGGGTATTTCTTCTTTTGTAAGTACTCAGTCACGTCTGGATAAAAATGCTTCGCATAGCCCTCATTCAAACTGTAGATTTTTCCCTTTTTCTTAATCTTCACGTCGCGATCCACCAAGATGAACTCACCAATTGCCTGAAAGAGAAATGAAGATGCATTACAACTGAAATATGGAGCAAAAAGATATATATATATATATATATATATATATATATATATATGTGTGTGTGTGTGTGTGTATGCGTGACGTTTATTTATATATATATATATATATATATATATATATATATATATATATAAATATAAATATATATATAAATAAAATACACATATATATATATATATATATAAATAAAATACACATATATATATATATATATATATATATATATAAATATATATAAAAGATATATAAATAAAATATATATATCTAAATAAAATACATTTAAACAGTTTGATGTCTTACGGGGTCAAGCATGAAGCAGTTGACTCCTTGACCAGTGGACAGGACCATCATGGTGGCGCTGCCATACAGAGCATAACCAGCTGCTACCAGGTTTCTTCCCGGCTGCAGAGCGTCCTTCTCAGATGGCTCACCATCGGTGGTCTATGGAGCAGCACAAAACAATGTCAAGTGATGGATTCAATTCATTACGTGTGCATAATTGCATGAGTTGCATGTAAAATCTTAATCAGCAAGATAATTAGTAACTGAAGCCGTTAGATAAACGTAATAGAGCAACAATATTTCTCACTGAGATGTAGTGATTAGAAGTACCAAATAGCATTGAATGGAAACACATACATACACACATATATATATATATATATATATATATATATATATATATATATATATATATATATATATTTATATGGAACCTACCTTTTTGTAGATGGCGAAAATTGTTCCAATCGAAACCAGACAGTCGATGTTTGAGGAACCGTCCAGTGGATCAAAGCACACGATGTACTTTCCCTGTGTGTCGAGAGCAAATCATCTCAAGTCCACAACGACACCAAACTTTAGTCGGACGTGCACACACGTGCGCACACGTGCGCACACGTGCACACACAGATGACACCCACGTACCCGCTTGTCCGGTTCCACGATGATGGCCCTCTCGTCCTCCTCCGACACCAGCACACAGGAGGAGAAGGAGGACTTGAGCATGTTGATGACCAGGTCGTTGGACAGGATGTCCAGCTTCTTCACCTGGTCCCCGGTCACGTTGGTGCTGCCGGCGATGCCGTATCTTACCGAGAGGGGAAAGAGCGGCGGGCCGAAAGGATCAGAACCGGAATGAAAAAAGATGTCCAGTCCGATGCTTTATTCAAAAATATTTTTAAACACAGCGGAGGAAGTTTTTTTTTTAAACACTCAAACTGAGAGAAAAGCTCCTGAAATGTTTGGTTATTTTCGTTAAAACCCCTGAGAAAAAAAAGGTCTGAAGAGCCCATTATCTCCTTGACCTCTGCCCTGGGGGAATATACACAACATGCACAGAGTTGACCTTTGACCCGGTAGCTGAAGTTAAAACTGCATGCAACTAAAACAAACAACTCTTTCCTGGATATGAATTCCTATTTCAAAAGACATTTAACACAGAAACACAAACAAACCGGAAAAGATCAAAATAAAAGCAAATTAAAGTCATTTAAATAGAAACGTGATTGATTTAAAAATGTCCAATAAGGTGTAAGCTGCAGCTGCCCTCATTGATATGAATGGAAGAGCCTTCATAAACACTCACAGGTTGGCGATCCCGGCCTTGCGCACCGCGGTGGAGATGGCTTTGACGGCGGTGCAGATGGAGTTGATCAGGTTGGTGAGCTCCCCGGTTCCCTGGGCCTTGCGGCCCTCCTCCAGGACGAACCTGGTGAGGGTCTGCACGTCGGTGTCGAAGGCTCCTTTGTCAGACATCTTCGGGACTGGGACCTGACGTGGAACAGAATGGGTGAGCGTGCACCCAGAAAGTTAAAAAGAGAAAAGTGGACTTTAGAACCCGGGAGGGGGGCGTGTGCAACTCCTCCAACCAATCAAAAAAGGGTCCTTTCACGCCGTGAGGGGTTGGTCTAACTGGTTCAAAAGAGCAAAGTTCAGAGATAGTGGTTCGTTTTAAACGAAAAATGTGCTTCAAGAAGTCAGAAGTGAGTCATGTGACACTTCAAAGCATCGGATCTTGTTGTGTTCATGGTGCAGAATTATTAAAAACCTTTTCAACCGAAGCAACGTTTACACTCACCTAGCCTCATTCATATTTCCTTACACAATAGGCCCTATTTCTTTTAAATGTTCATTAGTTTAGTTCAACAGGGCCAAAAAAATGAATTTAGCTCATTTCTACTAGTCTCTAACATTCATACATTTTCCATGCAACAATTCCCTTTACGTGTCTACGGTCTGGTCTGGATGCACGAGAACTGCTGCTACGACATTCCTTCCCTGCATGATCCTGAAGGTGTAAAGTGCACATCGCGGGCCTCGTTGTCCTTGCTCATGATTAATAAGACACGTGCTGATAAAAGTGGATTAGCGAGGTGACAGGCGGAAACATTCAAAGTGCACGTCGTCTCTGCTGCATGCAGTGAGTTTATGACTGGGACACAAACATGGAGGCAGAAGGACTACACATGGGCCATTTGACCTGTTTCACAACGGACAGTTGACCTTTGACCTCAACTAGGTACACGGCAGGATGACAGCCTCCACCAGGAGGTGAAGTAAGGCGGTTAATCACTCACCGCTCACAGCCTGCTCAGGTTAAGGAGAACGGCTCCAATGTGATGGGCAACGAAGGAGAACACACACCCGGTTTACACACACACGCACACGCACACGCACACGCTCACGTACATGCATATGCACATGTACATGCATATGCACATGCACGCGCACATGTACATGCACACACACACGCACATGCACACACACACGTACACGCACACGCACACGCACATGCACACATACACGCACATGCACACGTACATGCATATGCACATGCACGCGCACATGTACATGCACACACACACGCACATGCACACACACACGTACACGCACACGCACATGCACGCGTACACGCACACGCACATGCTCACGTACATGCACATGCACACGCACATGCACATGCACATGCTCACGTACATGCACATGCTCACGTACATGCACATGCGCGTATAATTTCGGGTGCAACATGTATTTCCCCACTGTGTCCACAAGGTGTCGCTGTGCATCTTAAGCTGTTGAATATAATATAAAGTCTAACCATGCAGGCTGTATTTCAATGCAATGATTATCCCCTTCTGACCTACTGCTTAACAAGCCAGCAGCACAACGTTAAAATATATCCATATTCTCCATAAACACGCTCTAAAAACACTTGATAACTCGAGTTGGGAGAACCTCATCAAACACACTCATGTGTGTCTGCTTTTTAAAACGTGAGTGATTCTATTGAACAACGCACTCCAAGTGGCAGACACACTGAGATCTGCTTCAAGAGGTCATCGTGTCAAAGGTCGAGCTCTTTCAGCAAAAATCTGCATTTTCTGTGAAATCAGCGAACTCGTGGAATGCTCATCATCACACATACGCACACAAAACACACACAAAACACACACAAAACACACACAAAACACACACAAAGCATTCAAACGTGGCCTTAAGGAACAATCAGATTGTTGTCACCTGATTGTCAACAATCAGTTAAACTTCCAGACCAACCTATTAGTCATTTGATCCTATAATTCATTTAAATGTGTCGAATACTTTGGTTAAATCCTTGGAGTTATATTTGGCAATCACAAAAAAAAATGACGTCACAAAATGACTATACACGCCAATATAATAATGATGTTTTCTCAGTTTTACACTAAATATACACTAGGAATGTCTGTCAAGAGAAGCAATATAATAAATATATATAATATATTTATTGTATTGCTTCTCTTCATCTATGATTCAGGATTATTATTGGTTATTTAACCAGCGCTTCCTTTGGTGAGCAGCCAGCAAAAAGTTGTAAGAATAAAGAATAAAGCTTCAGAGACAACAGAGACATAACAGAGGAAAGGACCTCATGAATATTTCACCGACTCATCACCTGACTCCCCGGAGCAGTGCGTGTTGACAGCTCTCCGCACATGCGCAGTAGCGCTCCCACTGCTGCAGCGTGAAAACTTATTTTGACAAATAGGAAATATACAGACAAATAGGAAATATAAAAATAAAGAAAAGGAGGAAAAGGAGCAAAAGGAGGACCGACTCTCCGGCTTCAGCCTCTCCGCAGCTCGCACCGACGCCTCGACCTCCTCTTGTTACCTCCACAGGTGAGTGGCGTCTCGCGCACTGCGCGCGACAGCGAGCCGGTCGATGCACCAGCAGCGCGTCGTCATGGTTCAAGTGGAACTTGTCAGACTTGTGACATGTGTCAATCATTTCATCTTTAGCTGCAGAATATCTCATATTTCCAGGAGTCCATACCTGTTGCAGGAGGTTCTGTGGGGGTCAAAGGTTGAACTGCTAATGAGGGCTGGCCGACCACCTGGCTGCAGAGTAGAGACCCGGAACACACCCGTTCTAGACCCGGAACACACCCGTTCTAGACCCGGAACACACCCGTTCTAGACCCACACCCGTTCTAGACCCGGAACACACCCGTTCTAGACCCGGAACACACCCGTTCTAGACCCAACCCTCTCTTGTGACCCCTTAAAACAAAGCAATGCCTCCTTGACCTTTTTACTGGAAGCTGCAGGCCCCATGGACACCAGTTATGACGAGTTCAAAGGTATTATTTTTTCCATTTATTATTTCAATGTTTTTAGAGTTTTAATTATCTAGAAGGGGATAAAAAGCAAATATTGGATTAGAGGAAAGTCTGAAAAAAAACATTCATATAGGTATATATATTTGAGAAAAAGAAAAAAAATATATATATTTATATATATTTGAAGAAAGAAAAATATATTTATATATATATATGTATTTTTTTCAAATTTATATATATATATTTTATATATATTTATATATTTTATATATATATATATATATATTTGATGCATACATGCAACATGTTAAATGTTAATGCTTCTTGTTAAGACGCCGAAGGAGACTGTGTTGATGTTGAAAACAATGTATGCTTTCATAATTCTGCAGTAGTTTATATTCTGTGACGTTCTCGCCTCTATTACCGTATGTTTCTCATACTTTCCTCGTCTGCACATTACATGTTCTTTTCTCCATTGAGTCACTTCTCCTCATAAAACACCACGACAGCGACCGTCCGTCTCCGAGGGGGAACCACGAGACGCTGCTCTCCTCAACCCTCGTGTGCTGAGCACAGAAGCTGCTGCTCACGGTGAGAACGTGATACCGTTGTCATCCAGCGGGGCGCCGCCGGGCACCGAGGCCTCGGGCTCGGTGTACCTCGGGCAGAATGAACTGTTATATGTCACGTATTGCATTTCCTGTCTGTAAGCATTGTGAGGTCAGCTGGTATTGACTGCTGGACCTGGACTGGGAGAGAGAGAGAGGGAGAGGGTGGGGGAGAGGGTGGGAGAGGGTGGGGGAGAGAGAGGGTGGGAGAGAGAGAGAGAGAGAGGGTGGGAGAGGGTGGGAGAGAGAGAGAGGGTGGGAGAGAGAGAGGGTGGGGGAGAGAGTGGGAGAGAGAGAGAGAGAGAGGGTGGGAGAGAGAGAGACGGTGGGAGAGAGAGAGGGAGAGAGAGAGAGGGTGGGAGAGAGAGGGTGGGGGAGAGAGAGAGAGGGTGGGAGAGAGAGAGACGGTGGGAGAGAGAGAGGGAGAGAGAGAGAGGGTGGGAGAGAGAGAGGGTGGGGGAGAGAGTGGGAGAGAGAGAGAGAGAGAGAGGGTGGGAGAGAGAGAGACGGTGGGAGAGAGAGAGGGAGAGAGAGAGAGGGTGGGAGAGAGAGGGTGGGGGAGAGAGAGAGAGGGTGGGAGAGAGAGAGGGAGAGAGAGAGAGGGTGGGAGAGAGAGGGTGGGGGAGAGAGGGTGGGAGAGAGAGAGACGGTGGGAGAGAGAGAGGGAGAGAGAGAGAGGGTGGGAGAGAGAGGGTGGGGGAGAGAGAGAGACAGAGAGGGTGATGCAGCAGGACATTACACAAACAGTAAAGGTATCCATGAAGAAGTGAATTCTAGCTGCTCCATTGTTTTTCTTTTGTTTACAGATGTATTCAAAGTTCAAAGTTATTGTTGGTGTTTAGTGAATCGTGTTCATGGCTCAAGGCAGCTTCATCTTCAGAAATGTGTCAGGTAACGATTACTTTTACTTTCCAGATCCTTCAAATGCTCGTTTCTTTTTTTTTTTCTTGATGTGGATTTCATAACAGGAAATGTTTTATGTGTGATGCACGAATAAATACACCCCTCAACTAGAAGGTGAACACGTGTACCGTTTCATGAATTACAGTTTTTATTACGCATCCGATGGGTGAAAACGAATAGTTGTTGATTTGTGTGCGTTCACCGAATGGCTGGAATACTTGGGACATGACTGTGGTGGAGAGCTGCATGGTAATTATAGAGCGGGTTCAGTCTATGGAGAGAGAGAGACGTAGCGTTCGGGGAGCAGCGACTGCTGAAAACCCCGTGTCTACACAACTTCTTCGCCCTCCTCTTCTCGTGGGACAGACTTTATAAGAGAAGGCTCTAGACTCGAATACAAACGGTCGCTTGTGAAGGTAAGGGAAAGGAAATAAGGGCAGAAAGAATCGAGCAGGAAGCTGTATAAAGATTGTATGTTGTTGTTTTGTTTGGTTATGGAGAGTTAAAACTATTGATATCCTCAATATCAACTTGTGTTTTGTAAGATTTAAGATTTAAAATATGGTTTTCCCCACTGTTGGTCTCACAGGTCCAAACACTGAAGAGTGCGTTCCTAACTACCAGGGAATCGACTTCAGTTATCAGTCGGACGTGGACTACCTCAAGTGTGAGAACTGTTTCCAACCCGGCGCCACCATGAAGCGGCTGAGCCTTCGGAGGAGGCCCGTGGTGGCCGTCAGTCATGACCAGGAGAGCGCACAGGGTGGCATCTCGTCCGGCCAGTGGCATTCTGCAGAATCCTTGTCGTCGTCAAGCCGGGATGATACGAGACTGCTGGGCATGTCGTCTGCAACCAGAGGTCGACCTCCTCTTCCTCCACCGCACGGTTCCTCGGTGGATAACAAACCCTCCAGGAATGAAGGACCGTCAACCTCTCAGATACCCAATGAGTCAAAGCCTCAGCCTGCTGCAAGATCTTCTGCTTTACAAAGACAAAGCCCCGAAAAGACCTCAACAGAGACCCTCAAACACTTGGATCGGGAGGTGACGAGGCCGCCTCCACCTCAGCCCCGTCCCCGCCGTCGACTGGCCAGCTTTGGAGGGGTAAGCTCCCATGGCTCACCTTCCCCCTTCACTGGCCTGGGCGCATATAATCAGAACAACAATGGGAACAAGCCTGCTGGCTCAGGAGGTGACGTGCACGTCCACCTTGGCTCGTCCCTGGGCAGTCGAGGCAGCACAGGATGCCTCGGGCTGAGCCCTCAGAGCTCTGGTAGAACCACCTCTGTTCCAAGTCTCGGCCCCATGCACCTTCAGCACGTCCGCGACCAGATGGTTGTGGCTCTGCAGAGGCTGAAGGAGCTGGAGGAGCAGGTCACAAACATACCTATCCTCCAAGTAAAAATCTCAGTCCTTCAGGAGGAAAAGAGGCAACTGGTCTCCCAGCTCAAAAACCAGAGCGACAACACTGATGTGATCTGGAAGAGAGCATGTAGCGTGGGAACATGGGACATTGAGAAGGAAGGACTCGGGGGCATAACGAGAAGTGACTGCACCGACCTCAAGGAGTTCAGGCAACTGACTGAAGAGATGCGGGCACTGGAAAGAACCATCCAGGGCGGACATTTGCAAGAGCGGCATGGAAAAGACCAAATCCTTCTGCGTGACAAGGCTATCAAATCAGTCGCAGTTGGAACTGATGAAGAACCCACAAAAAAAAACAAATATGTGCACACTGATCGGGTAGAGATGAGGTCCATTGGGACAGAAGTGTCTGAAGTTAATCTTGGACTTTACACAGAACGGGAAGCAGAGATTGACGCCCAACAGCTGATAATTGGTGCCTTGAAGGAGAGAATTTGTCACTTAGAAGCCGAGTCGAAAGAATCCGCTCTCCAGGCGGAGATGAGCCGTCTCAAACTGGAGCTTCAGGGTGCGGGATCGAGGAACCGAGCCGATAAAGCCTCCTTTGCTAGACCGTCCACCGTGAGCACGGCTACCGAGGCGAGGCCTCACACCACAAGCCAGGGAGTCGGTAATCACACAGAGCTCCGAGATGTCGGCACAGGGGAGGCCACAGAGGTGAAGACTGTGGAAATATTTTGTTGCAGGCCTGAGCTGAAGAATGTTCGCACAGGACCAGATGTACCAATGAGCCACTGGGAGGTCAGGGAGCGAGTGGAGACCGTGGAGAAGGGCGTGGGGATCCGAGTCTTAACCAACACACAAGGAGTTGGGATGGAGATAAAATTATGTGATGCAGAAACCAACACAGAGGTACCAGTGGAAAGTCTGTGCTCTAAGAAAAGAAAGACTACGTATAATTTGGTGGGCTGTGGGGACTGTTCTGTGGATGTGATCATCTGCGAGGCAAAGGAAGTGGTTTCTCAAGGTATTGCCACAGATCAAGTCCGAGGAGTGGATCTGGGAATCATGGCTTCACCCCAGACAGCTTCTCAGCGTACCAACACCGTATCCAGTTCAGTGTCTCGCTTTACCAACACCAGACATGCCTTCAACACAGACTCCAGCACCAATACTGTCCTAAATACCCAAGACAAGCACACCAACACCACTCAGACTATTACGAGGACAGCGTCAGTAGGCAACGGGGTCAAAGGCGCTAAATGCACCCCAGAGACCCGCACAATCGGGGTAGGAACTGCAAACCTGGCCGGAAGTGCCCTAAAACAAACACCAAGGACAGTCGCCATGGTGACGCGAGACGCTGGCGTTGGATTCACCAACGTTAATGAGAACTTCCTGGTTGGGTTGAAAACTCGAAATATGGCCTCTGGACCCTCCCATCTCCCAGACCCCGTCAGGACGAGGAGCATCGGCGTCGGGGAGGGGAGGATACGGGATTTGTCTGCTTCACCCAGCCAGACCGCCCGGCAGTCTTCACAGTCCAAGTGGGACCCGGAGCTGAACCACTACATAGAGAAGATGCATTGGCTCCTCCGGGAGCACGGGGATCTGCTCGCAGAAGACCACCACGCTCAAACCAGGGAGGGGTTTGCCCAGCAGGGCAGGAGCCGAGGAGGTGCCGGCTCCGAGCTGTCCTGCAATAGCAAAGCTGCGGCACCAGGAACAGAAGTCCACTGTTTAGATTCTCAGGAACCAGGTAACACTGTAGATTTAGTAATGACGATAAGCTCACACACATCCACGTTTACGTTGGCTAGCAGTCGTCTTCTTTAGTTCATTTGTTGGTTCAATGCTTTGTTTATTGACTTCTTCCAGTTCTCAGCCAGTGGAATAGCCAATCAACAGCACATCACTTTAAACCTTTGAATGATGGCTTCTGTTTGGTCTTAGTCAACTAAGCTCTCTTTGGTGGATTAGTCTTTTTTATGCCTTTTTCATCCTGCGTGACTCATTTCCAAAACACATCTCTGGTGAAAACAATATTAAAAGTGGTACTTTTTTGTGATTCTCATGTGGAGAACACAGTTTTAGAGATCTGTCGATTGAATCGACGAACCGATTTATCAATAAACGTTATGCGCGTTCGTCGACTACATAGACGGCCGTACTTTGACCGTGTGCATGCAGACGAAATGTGGACCCACCGATCTAACCATTGCTCTATAGTGCCAATACTGGTCAAAAACTCCTTTTAGGTACCTCCTAATGGTGGATTAGGATCTCTATTATGCAATATACTGTATGGCATATGCCAATGTCGGTACTATTCAAAAGCGTCGCTGATATCCTTCTTCCTTTGTCGCAGTCGGAGGAGACTTTCAGTCCCCGTCTCAACTCTCAGTGGACGAAGAAAACCAAGGAACCTGCCAACCAGCTGGCAATGATTCAGAAGTTAAAAGAATGATACAGATGTTGGAGCAGCAGACATCCTCAGCAGCTCGGCAAGGTAACCGTGTGTGTGTGTGTGTGTGTGTGTGTGTGTGTGTGTCCAGACCGCGGCCATGCCGAGTTTAAGCCCGCGTCAGGCTCACAGGAAGTGGCCGCCTGTGTTTGGCATGTCTGCGTTACAGTTGTAATGCTTGGAATGATATTTGGGTTTGGAGGGCGTCTCACACCACCTACCAGTTAGTGGCCGAGGGTCTAAAATTGAAGTGCTGCGTAGGAGGCGCTGGTGTCGGAGAACGCCTTCGGTTTTTTTAGTGAGATTTTATAAGAATATAAAAAAACATCATGAGTACAACCCCTTCCTGCCTAGCTTGACCTCCTGGGTTTCTAGACGTTTTCTCTGGACGTCTTGTATTTAAAATACGTTAACGTGTGGAGATTGTGGACTGGTTGCTTCCAGACAGGTCAGCTGACCCCGCCGTGCGGTCTGCAGTGAAGAAACCAACCGGTGACCAAGGCTGCAGCAGCACCAGGAGGAGCATGCGGTTTCTGAGGGTGACGACGGGGTAACCATCTAACGTCTGTACGCTATCATTCCACGGCAAGACTGTAGCATCTGAACATGTTCTCAGTGCTCTCCGGTGTTTTGGCCCCTCAGGTTGGACCCCACGACCTCTTATGAGCTCTCTGCCAGCGAGAAGACCAACCCTGAGGTGGTGGAGAGGAGAGGAAGCAGAAAGTCAAGGGATGCTTCTCAGGATGGAAGGAAGGGTAAAAGTGGCTCCAGCAAGGGGTCCAGAGCTTCTGCAAAGCCCCACACACAGAGGTACTGCGGTCCAGAAGGGTTTCTATGGCGACATTTCACAATGCAAGTCCGCTCTGAAGCTGCACTGTGTCCCTTTGCAGGGGGAAGACAAGTGAAGCCATGTTTTCAGCTTGTCAAGCCTTAAAGACGCATCTGAGGGATAACACGGCCCTGACCAGCGGGGAACTGGTATGTGGAGCCCCTTGATGGACACCGCGTGTGTGTGTGTGTGTGTGTGTGTGTGTGTGTGTGTGTGTGTGTGTGTGTGCGCGCGTGTGTTGAGGCCGGGTGTGTTCAAGTGAGCCATTTTAAAAATACATGTCTTTGGCAAACGAAAGAAAAGGCACAGGAATGTGTCGGCACTGTAATTTTCTGTCGTTGCATTTATCCTGAACTTAAAAAACAATTTGTACTTTTTAGAGACTCTTCACTTTCACAATAATATGGTAGAGAAAAATAAGTTTATTGAATAGGAAACTCAAAACGGATTCCTAAACCATCTTCCTTTATGATTTATGTTCTTATTTATTTATTCTCTTTCTTATTTTGTTGCTTTGCGATGCTCTTTGTGAGTTCTTTGTCATAACGAGATGCTCCTTTTTTTAAAATTCAAACTCAAAATGTCTCTCCGCGCTGAATTGTGGCATATTTGCCGAGCGTAATCCAACACGTGGATGTTTCCGCGTCCTCCGTTCGTCCCTTTGCAGCACGACTGTCTGCAAACGCTGCAGCAGGAGTGGTTCTCCGTGTCCAGCCACCGGTCGGCGACCCCCGGCGCCCTGGGGGAGTACCTGTCCACGTGTCGCCTCGTTTCCCCCGAAGTCCTGCAGCACGTCGCCAACATGGCCGACGGCAACGGCAACACGGCGCTGCACTACAGCGTGTCCCACTCCAACTTTGGCATCGTCAAGAAACTGCTGGATGCAGGTACAGTAACACTCTCAGGGGTATCTATGGAGGCCTTTGTGTACGCTGTCGATGCTGCTGTGCTCTGCCATGGCCACTAGGGGGCAGAAAGGCTCAATAGTGTGATTGAGGGAGATACTTTGATCATGTGGTCCTTTTGTATCTAAAGAGTGTAAAAAAAAAAAAAAAAGCATAACTAATGCCGCTTAACGTGTTTAACGTGCGCTTGAAATTAAAACCCCGGTGAAAGAGCTCCCGGTCCTAAAAGGCACGTCTGACTTAAAAAAGAACACGGAGTGAACCTCCTTTGAAGGAGTAAGTGGAAGCAGTTTAATAACCGGTCGTTCTTATTATATGAATACAATATAAATGAATAATATAAACCTTACTTATTGTTGTCGAGCTGGAACATGAACTGTGATGAAGCCTCAGTTATGAGAGGCCTTGTGTTTGGATCCCTGCTGCGGTGCTAGTGAAGCAAAGCTCTAACATTCCTCCATGTCAAGGCCCTTTTTATTTGAATGTATATATATCTGACCTTCAACGTGACCTCCGTAACCCGTTGTGCTTTCCACTCCTCCTCCTCCTCCTCCTCTTCTTTTCCTCCGTCACCAGAGGTGTGTGACGTCAACCAGCAGAACAACGCGGGGTACACGCCCATCATGCTAGCTGCGCTCGCTGCTGTGGACCGGCCAGAGGACATGAGGGTGGTGGAGCAGCTCTTCACGGGAGGGGACGTCAACGCCAAGGCCAGCCAGGTCAGCGGGGGGCGGGGGTTAAGAATATTTAAGTAGGTGGGTTTTATTTGTGCTATATTTGTTGTTCAAATCTGATGTTTAAATGTCAGAGGTTTGTTTTTTCTGTGCATAAGATACAGGATGTAGCTAATAGATTTATTTCAATTGCCTTCATAGATTTGACTACAATGCATCACTGTCTCTATTGACACAATCTCCTGGATTAGATCATTGTTAGACAATTGCAGAAACATAAAATAAACTGTTTTATTTCTTATTTGTTTTGCCCGCGTGCATATCTCGAAGCTTCTGAAAAGTTTGAGTACTCTTGCATCACTAAACGCCCTCCCCTCCGCCCTCCAGGCCGGGCAGACGGCTCTGATGCTCGCCGTGAGCCACGGCCGGGTGGACATGGTGCGGGCGCTCCTGGCACAGGGGTCGGAGGTCAACCTCCAGGACGACGAGGGCTCCACGGCGCTGATGTGCGCCGGCGAGCACGGCCACGCCCACATCGCCAGGCTGCTGCTGGCTCAGCCGGACTGCGACGCCGCCCTGACTGATAGTGTATGTGAGTCGGTACCGGGTCGCCGGCTGGGCCCCACGCGTAGAACTAGGAAAGGGAACGAGCATTCAACGTGTCAGGGAAACCAAAGGAATTGCATAACGTTAATAATGTGGGCTTTTTTTATGTCTGTTAATGTCCAATAAGCAGCAGTCGTAATCTGAGTGTGTGTGTGTGTGTGTGTGTGTGTGTTTGCAGGATCAAAGCACCGCCTTGTCCATCGCTCTGGAGGCGGGACATAGCGACATCGCGGTGCTCCTTTATGCACATGCCAACTTCTCCCGAGGCCAGACGGGGGTACGTCCACACGTCCACACGTCCACACGTTCACACGTCCACACGTTCACACGTTCACACGTCCACACGTCCACACGTTCACACGTTCACACGTTCACACGTCCACACGTCCACACGTCCACACGTTCACACGTCCACACGTTCACACGTTCACATGTCCACACGTCCACACGTTCACACGTTCACATGTCCACACGTCCACACGTTCACACGTCCACACGTTCACACGTCCACACGTCCACACGTCCACACGTTCACACGTTCACACGTTCACACGTTCACACGTTCACATGTTCACACGTCCACACGTTCACACGTTCACATGTTCACACGTTCACACGTCCACACGTCCACACGTCCACACGTCCACACGTTCACACGTTCACATGTTCACACGTTCACACGTCCACACGTCCACACGTTCACACGTCCACACGTCCACACGTTCACACGTTCACACGTTCACACTCACATTCAAACCACATGCACAAGCTCTTTTTTTTAAATGGCCTCCGTGTGTCTTCACAGGCAGCCGCTCGTCTCAGTGGAAAGTCTCCCTCCTCCCCCGGCAGAGCTCTCTTTGAATGAGGCCGATGATGCTTCTTCTTTTTAAAACTTCCAGCTGTTAGACAGTGTCGGCTAATCTCTGACCTGCATGTGCACACCACGATGTAACTGTAATATCCATATGCACGGCAGAATGTTTTTATTACTCCATGAACACACCATCGCTTCAAAAGTTCCTTTTAAACGTTATTAATTGTCTTTGTAAATTATATTTAAATGCAATATTTGCAAACGCAACATGATGCAAAGAGGTAACGATACTCTTTAAGATGTAAATTAATTTAAAAAGATGGAAAAATGTCTACAAATAGCCTTGATTATGTCAATTATTCTATTAAAAAAAAAACATGTTGGTTTATATATTTCTATTTTTATTGGAATGTAAAAATATGAATTTATTTGTATTTATAAGTTGATACTTTTGCTGCGTCTGTACTGCTTCACTAGAATAATTATGACGCATTATATACAGTTTAATTTCATATTTTAAACATGGTTAATTTGAATATTTTGCCATTAAAACTGCAGCTACAAGCAACTTCTGTTTCCAAGATGCACGGCAGGAGGCATTTTGGGAAATACAATACATATTTGGGAATATTGACGCCATTGAGGTCTGATAGGCATGCGGTTAGCTTGGTTTCCAGTCTCTATGCTAAGCTAAGCTAAGCTAAACGTCTCCTTTAAGATGGTTGTGACGCGGACGTGTTTCTCTTCTGTGAATAAAGCCACTAAATAAACGCTCTATTGTCATATTTCCAGTACATTTAATGTGTGTTATGCTTTTCTTATTGGGTAATGTTTCTGCAGCTGGCGTCTGACCAAATGGGGAAAAGCTTTTCCTTTTTTATGGAGCCTTTCTTCTTTCTTCCATTTAATTTAGTTTCCATCCGGCAGGTTTCAGTGGGCGTGTTGCATGAACATTTGGTTGAAACGTCCGTGTGTGTTCAACATTTACAGCCTGGCAGACACCACTTTTCAATTCATTTCACTTTATTTTACATAGCCCAATATCACAAATGATGAATTATCCTCCGAGCGCTTTACAATCTGTACACATAATACTGTGAGGAAGTTATCCAACATTCAACGTGTGCATTGGTTGGTCCTTTGAATTCATATTCCATAGACCCAGCGACACAAAAAGAGGAGTTTGTGGGGCGATGTTGTAAATAAATGGGGGCCAGTAACTTCAAACGAAGACCATCACCGTGGATAATGTTTTCATATTTTTGTGATTGTGTTATGAGGTTGAGAAATCATAAAAGAAGACGCAGTGTGTGTGTGAATTTACTCTGTATTTGTTCTGAAGTATTTGCAAAAAAAATTTAAATAATAAAAGATATTTTTCAAAGTCGGTGAAACATGCACGACGTATACTATTTTGCATATTTTTTTTATGAAGGTTTTTTTTTTAAACCCCGCGTCCCATCAGTGAGACTGAGAGTGAGTCATTTCCAAGCAACGGCAATAAAACACACAACGCTACACAAGGTCCGCCATCGAAATGTGCAGTTGCCATGGTAACGATCAGCGGGTTTGAGCAAAGTGGTTCATGGGTACATAATACAGAAATGATATCCATTTCGTCTGGAGGTCACGTTACATATATATATATATATATATATATATATATATATATAGGTACATATATATATATCCATCCATCCATCCATTATCAGCTCTTATCCGGGGTCGGGTCGCGGTGGCAGCAGGTTCAGCAGGCCGACCCAGGCCGACCTCTCTCGCAACACTTTCCAGCTCATTCTGGGGGATCCCGAGGCGTTCCAAGGCCAGCCGGGAGATATAATCCCTCCAGCGTGTCCTCGGTCTTCCCCGGGGCCTCCTACCAGTTGGACGTGCCCGGAAAACCTCTAATGGGAGGCGTCCAGGAGGCATCCTGACTAGATGCCCGAACCACCTCAGCTGACTCCTTTGGACACGAAGGAGCAGCGACTCGACTCCAAGCTCCCCCCTGATGTCCGAGCTCCTTACCCTATCTCTAAGGCTGAGCCCGGCCACCCTACGGAGGAAGCTCATTTCGGCCGCTTGTATCCGAGATCTCGTTCTTTCGGTCACAACCCAGAGTTCGTGACCATAGGTGAGGGTTGGAACGTAGACCGACCAGTAAATGGAGAGCTTTGCCTTCCGGCTCAGCTCCCTCTTCACCAAGACGGACCGGTACAGCGCCTGTTTTACTGCTGCAGCCGCACCGATCCGCCTGTCGATCTCCCGCTCCACCTTACCCTCACTCGTGAACAAGACCCCGAGATACTTGAACTCCTTCGCTTGGGTTAGGCAGTTTGCCCCCACCTGGAGGGAGCAATCCGCCGGTTTCCGGCAGAGCACCATGGCCTCAGATTTGGAGGTGCTAACTCTCATCCCTGCCGCTTCGCACTCGGCTGCAAAACGCCCCAGTGAATGCTGGAGGTCACGGTCCGAGGAGGCAAACAGGACCACATCATCCGCGAACAGCAGAGAGGCGATCCCGAGACTCCCGAACCGGATCCTCTCCGCCCCCTGGCTGCGCCTAGATATCCTGTCCATGAAGGTCACGAACAGGACCGGTGATAAAGGGCAGCCCTGGCGGAGGCCAACACCCACCGGGAACGTGTCTGACTTACTACCGAGGAGACGAACACAGCTCCTACTGCAGGCGTACAGAGACCGGATGGCCCGTGCCAACGGGTCCGGCACCCCATACTCCTGCAGCACCCCCCACAAAGGTCTACAAAGCACATGTAAACTGGTTGGGCAAACTCCCAGGACCCCTCCAGTAATCTTGCGAGGGTAAAGAGCTGGTCCACTGTTCCACGACCGGGACGGAATCCGCACTGTTCGTCTTGAATCTGAGGTTCGACAAGCGGTCGGAGCCTCCTCTCCAGCACCCTGGCATATATATATATATATATATATATATATATATATATATATATATATATATATATATATATATATAAATATATATATATAGATATATATATATATATATACATGTTAAATAAAGCCCTTATTCCATTACTGTTCTCCGCCCATGCAGAGATGGAAGTGCAGTTTGGGCTGCAGCACGCTGGACAGCTGATGACCTTAAATGTCCCATTCAGTCGCTGTTCCTGAACACCACGACAGCAACAACAACAACAACAACAACAACAACAACAACAACAACCAAAACACATGTTAAAATATGACTATTACATGTTTGGGTTATTCCACATGTTTTTGTCAGGGCCAGTAACTTCAAACGAAGACCATCACCGTGGATAATGTTTTCATATTTTTGTGATCGTGTTATGAGGTTGAGAAATCATAAAAGAAGACGCAGCGTGTGTGTGAATTTACTCTGTATTTGTTCTGAAGTATTTGCAAAAAAAATGTAAATAATAAAAGATATTTTTCAAAGTCGGTGAAACATGCACGACGTATACTATTTTGCATATTTTTTTTTATGAAGGTTTTTTTTATATGGGATCCCACTGGATCCCATATTTCCTTCCACCAATCAGGGTTCAGTGAGTCTGACTCAAGATGACTGGAGAGGTTTTTGGTGGTAATTCCTATTAAACATAATAACTCAGGATTTCTCCCCCCCCCTCCCCCCAAACTGTAACTGTGATTTTCTATGTTTCAGGAGATATAGAATAGAAAGTTGCACATGTCTAATGTATTTAAACTGTTTGTTTAAAGCATGTAAGTAAGAAGTAATATGACAAATGGCCAGCTATAGAAGACTAAACTGACTTTTGACCTGCTTTAATTAAAGAAGATGTAGTGCAATCTATTATTTATATATATAATAAATATATATATATATATATATATATATATATATATATACATATGTGATATTTATTTGTAATAGTTTGTCATCCGTGTTGTTGACTCGGTACCATGCAGGTGGTCCTGGCTCCTGGTCTGAAGGACCTGGAAGGATCCAACAGCTGGACTCACACATCTGGCCCAACGTGCACTGAAGAGCTCGTGGCGTGTTTCTGGCGCGTGCCAGAATAAACGAGCACGTGCATGTTTTTATCAAACACACAGTTTAGCCCACAGACCCAGTTTTTAAGAGGCAACCGACTTTTTGGTGGATCTGATGACATAACTGGTTATTACAACAACAACAAAATATCGGCGTGTGGAGGGGGGGGGGGGGCGTGACCCCCGAGTCCCTCGTGGCCATCACGCGCGTGCACCGTGCACCCATGAACTGTCCCGTGTTGCATGCATGGTTGGGCCAATATGTCCAGTATCTCTGCAGTGGGACAGCACCACAAAAAAAAAAAATTAAAATTAAAAAATAATAATAATAATAATGAAATAAAAATGGACCCGGTAACTTTGACGGCAGGGTGGGAAGAGAGGGGAGAAGCCCCCCGTCTGGCAGCATCGATAATAAAACCATGCGGAGGGAGAGCGGCTCGGGGCCTTCCGGAGGCACGAGAGGGGCTTCGGGGAGCAGCACGCGGGGCACGGGGACGGCTTGGACATCTTCCCCCGGCCCATTGATGTGTATATGAAAAGCATAGCGCGTGTTCTCCCCCCTTCTGGGCTCTGCTTCTGAGTGATCAGCTGATGAAGAGACTAGCAGCTCGCCGCTATGCTGGCTGGCTAATTCTCTCCCCCACAGCTGCAGCCGATCCCGATAGTCCGCCTGCAGACCGCGCTCAGGTAAAAACAACCCGCTCCATCATCTTTCTTCTCAGGGATTCAGCCGGGCTCCATCGCATGGGGTGAGAGGAAGAGATGGATGCAGTGTGTGTGTGTGTGTGTGCGTGTGTGTGTGTGTGCGTGCGTGTGTGTGCGTGTGTGTGTGTGCGAGTGTGTGTGCGCGCCATGGGAAAGAGAGCGACTGTCTCTGTGTGTGTGTGTGTGTGTGTGTGTGTGTGCGTGTGTGTGCGTGCGAGTGTGTGTGCGCGCCATGGGAAAGAGAGCGACTGTCTCTGTGTGTGTGTGTGTGCGTGCGAGTGTGTGTGCGCGCCATGGGAAAGAGAGCGACTGTCTCTCTGTGTGTGTGTGTGTGTGTGTGTGTGCGTGCGCGTGTATTTGAGTGAGAACAGGGTGTGTGTGTAGGTGTGTGTTGTAACAGATGAGAGGGAATCTTTGCCAGATTAGTCAGGAAAGAGGCAGGCTTGTTATGGAGATATCACACGCGCACACACACACGCACACACGCACACACATGTCCAGCTCTCAGCTGGCGCGTGTGTGCATGTCGAGGACCACCCTCCATCCCTCCGGTGTGTTCCGCAGCCCCTCCGAGAGCAGCGCGTCTTTTCCAGCCTCCGCTGCAGCTCCGCGATGCTGAGCCGGGTTCCTTTTGTTCCCTCGGCGGTGGCGTTGCCTCCACGCACCGCCACGCATGCCTTTGTGTCACCGTCGGGTCGATCTTGTGTGTGCGTGTGTTGCTTGGTTCATTGTTTGTAATTCTGCGCGGTGCTGTTGCTGTTCCTTATGATCAGTGTGTGTGTGTGTGTGTGTGTGTGTGTGTGTGTGTGTGTCATAATAAAAATATTTCAGCACGCTTTCATCTTTTGTCCTTGAAAAAGCAAAAAGCGCGTGCTTTCATGACATGATTCGGATGCTGCTGGTGTGTAACTGTGTGTGTGATTGATGCATCAATAATATGTTGGGATTGGACCGGCGTGCTTCCTCCGTGTCCTCGCTCTCCTCCAGCTGCTGCTGCAGACTCATGTTTCTGGCCTCTAATTGCCTTTGTGGAAAATACAGCGGTTGCAGCAGTTATTGGAAAAAGGAGCGATGAAAAAGGTTGAAAATAACTCGGGGATGCAGCGGGCGCCCTGCTCCAACACCACGTCTCATCCAGGAACATATATGGGATATCATCTAGTGCATTATTAGCATTTCTAGGTGTTGCGCTTTGTTATAACGTGACCTTATTCCAATATTCACAATCAGCGTGCATTAAAAAAAGAAGAAGCGCCGCCTTCCCCCTCGCTAATCATCTGACATCAAAGGATAAAATAATCTGTCCTGAATTTTGCAGCGATAGCACGGCGGCCGAGTCGCTCCAATCCAAATGCAAATTCATACGCTATCGTGATGAATAAATAAAACAGTCTCTCATTTGAACACAAAGAACACGCTCCATAATTCTGAGAGCTTAGTGAGACTTGATGGGCTTCAGATTGGGGGGTCCGTGGATTGTTGTCTGGAGCTCTTCTGGTTTCGGGTTGAAAAGTGTTTGAAAACACGTCAACTTCCTGTTTTGTTCCAGTTTCCAGAGCTCAGATGATGGGAGACGTTTGAATGTAAACGACAGGAAGCGTACGATACATATATATATATATATATATATATATATATATATATATATATATATATATATATACACAGGTATGTCTTCATGGCACAATGGTTTGAGTCTGTTTGCGTCGCTCCCTCCTCCTGCAGCCGGAGGCCGGACCGAACGGTTCCCTGGAGGAGATGGAGGAGGACATCAGTCTGAAGAAGCGTAAAAGCGATCACCATGCAGAGAAAGAACCGCAGGCCGGCCAGGAAACCGGAGAAAAGGTCAAAAGGAAGCGAGGACGCCCGCCCGCTGAGAAACTGCCTCCGAACCCACCGGAGCTCACCAGGAAGCTGAGCACCCTGGTAGACATGGTCATCAACTACAAGGACGGGTGAGAGCCGCCGTGAGGCGACGACATTCACTGTTGGTCCACATGAAGCTGCTGCGTGATCCGATTCCATGATGTCGGCCATCAGCAGGCGTGTCGATTCAAACTGTTTCCTCCCGCTGTGCTTGCAGGTCGGGTCGACAGATCAGCAAAGGCTTCGTGCAGCTTCCCTCCAAGAAGGAGGTGCCCGAGTACTACGAGCTGATCCGGAAGCCGGTGGACTTCCGGAGGATCAGGGTACGCGCCAGCCGGACGCCCGACGGACGTCTCCACGCTCGGCATCCGGGAGAAGTTTCAGTCGGTTGCAATCGGCAGCTCCGCCGCTAGATGGCGCCAAATCCCGCACGCCGGCCCTTTAATTTACAAACGCCGACATTACAGTGTTCAATTGTGCCGCGTTATTCACCCCGAGGGGCGAGCGTGTTCATCTAATTCACGCAATAACGTCTCCAAGTCTCATTGGAACATAAAAAAATCAGATAAAAAAAAATTTAACTCCGCCGTCGTCATCAGCCAACGAGTGAAGTGACGCGATAAGGTCGAGAGAAAGGTCGAGAGAAAGGTCGAGAGAAAGGTCGAGAGAAAGGTCGTATAGTGCGGTTCTTTCCATAATAGTTGGAGACAATTTGAGCCCGTCGGTGGACGTTGGTTGAGGGGGAGAAATTGCTCAATTTAAGACCAATTAAATGTAATTGTTGCAGACACAAAAACATGTAAAAGACGATAAGATCTCCATTAGAAAGCACCAACGTGACCCTTTAAAAGTGGAGACTCGACGAGGTCGCTTTAAAAGGTCAAAGGGGCAGTTCGGCGCTCTTGGGAAACGTGGGTTGTTTATTGTTGATGTGTTGATGTGTTGATGTGTTGATGTGTCGATGTTGACAGGAACGTGTGCGTAATCACAAGTACAGAAGTGTGGTGGACTTGGAGAAGGACGTGTTCCTCCTGTGTCACAACGCTCAGACCTACAACCTGGAGGGGTCTCAGGTGAGCCCCCAGAGAACCTGCGTTCTGCATTGTTGTCCTCGTAAACATGTTTTTTGGATCTCCACGTCTTTTTTGTTTACCGCCGCAGATCTACGAGGATTCGATCGTCATCAAGTCGGTTTTCGAGAGCGCGAGACAGCGGATCGTCACCGACGAGGAGCGGAAAGAGGCGGTCGGCGCCGGCGGTCACAGCGACGACGGCACCGGAGCCGAAGACCAATTTGTTCCATCGGCAGGTGAGATGTTAAAAAACAACAACAACAACAACAACAACACAAACATCTTTGTCTTCTCTCCAAGTGACCAGTGTTTTGAATGACACTCCTCCTGCTCTTGTAACCAGTGAAACCAGCGCCGGTCCAGCTGAAGAAGGCCAACAAGGAGGGGCGGAGCAGAAACACCTCGGCCAGGAAGCTCCTCAGGTTGGACAGCGATGAGGATCGAGAGGACAACACCACGAAGGACGAAGGTTGAGCCCAAGAGCCTCCGCGTTTGTTTTGTTATTTTGTATTTTCCGGTTCATGTTCTATTCTCTACACCCCCCCCCCCCCCCCCCCCCTTCACGTTGGTTTCCTCCTTTTCTAAGCCAAAGAAAGGAAGAACGGAGACCAGAAGGACCCCTCAAAAGAACAATGCTGTCAAAACTCTTTTTATTATCTGCCTTGTAGTCTTTTGTGGTTGCGTCTGCAAATATGATGTGAAACACTGGTTCTTAACCCATATTTATTTGATTGTATAAAAAAAGGTCTCGGATCATAATACGTAAAATCTCCTCCTGGAGAACCCGCCGACGATAGCGTTGAAGTGGGCGGGGCTTGACCACGTTTTTTGAATATATTGAGAACAAATGAGCACCGAAATAAAAAAGAAAAGATTTCTGAAATGTGATTTAAGAGACGATGCGTCCTTTGATAAACACCTTAAAGGTGAAGTGTGAAGTCAAAGAGACCAGTTGTTGTTGTTTATGATGCCTGGTGGGACGGGGTTGGGTCCAATGGAGGGTACATGACCCCCGTGCTACACTATATACACATATTGTACAGTTTGTGTGAACATTAATAAAAAATTAAAAAATACATTTCTTTTTATTTACTGTGTTGGTTGTTAAGGGGGAAAGGGGGGGGGGACATCATTGTAAGGACAATCACTGGAAACATGTATCACTTAAAACACTTGCAAAATAAATTTGGCCAAAAGTCCCCCTGGTTGGTGATTATTATCATTATTATCATTATTAGCAGTAATATTCAGAACATCAGCATGTATTGTTGGCAATGTGCCACTAGGTGGTGCAATATAACTTTCTATATGAGTTCTCTACTGTTTGCTGCCACATGTGTTCTTCAAGTCTGAAAGTGTCACCTTTTATTTATTTATGGGCCCAGTTCTTCACTTTTTGTGTTCAATGCAGCAATGGATTATATAATATGACACTTTAACTCAAAACTATTATTTCAGCAAGGCGAGTTTATTTGTATCGCACATTTAAAAGCATCACAAAATAATGCAAAATCAAACTACAATTTGAAAAACCGTCATTAAAACATTAAATGTACACTAAATATACAATACATAAACACTGCATGTACAATACGTTTATGAGTATTTCAGAGAGCAGCGGTTTTATATTAATTTAGACGTTTGTATTTGTCAATACGGGCTGAAGAAGCTGCAGAGAGCTGAGTGACTCACTCCTCAGGGGGCTATGGTCTGTGTGGATATGAAATATATATATATATATATATATATATATTGCTGTTGTTTCAGTTTGGTTTAAATAAATAAACAATAGAGTAAGTAAATAAACCTGTTATTTGTTTAGTTTTTTTAGTTTTTGTACGCAAACAAAATGAACTTTGGGGCATTTAATGCAGAGTGCCAACGTTAGTTAATTCAGAATATGAAGAGAAACGACGCAGCATATATTTTAAAGCTGTGAGCTCGGGGGGGAAGTGTCAAGTATTTAATATTCATAAGGCTCAAGTCCAAAGTGAAGTCACAAAGGCGTCTTTTGCTCGACTCTGCGCTACGTAGCATAACGTTAGCGTGCGTGAACTATAATGGTGAACGTGAGCATCGTAGCTGCTAGCATCGCGTTGAGCGTCGTAGCGCGCTGACGTTAGCATTCAGCCCAAATCAGATGGACGAGACACTTCTTTACCATAACTACCCAAATAAACCATAACAATGATAATAGTGATAATACTGTTTTCCTAATCCAGTTGTTCTCAGTACGTCTTCATTCCAATCCAACATGTGCTTCCTCAATTTTACCGATGTGATACAAAGCGTCGATGGAAAGCAACGAATCAATGAACGATATTCATATAACTGCTCGTATTAAATGAAACGTAAAGACGTCCGGGGGATTACCAGAGTGCTGCCGCTGAGTGGCTTCTTGATGACCATCACACTCAGAAGGACACGTCGAGCTAATGGAGGAGATGATGCTGCTGCAGGTGGAGGCCGCTAATGGCTCCCTGGAGATCGGTGCGCCCACCAGGTGACTCTAATCTGTGGAGGAGACAATCCATCTTCTCTGTTCCCACCGGACGCACATTTAATAGAGAGTTTAATCACCTTTAATGTCAGCTGATCACACTTGACCTCGTTGTTGTTGCGCCATCAGGTTCGGGAGGAAAACTGCCAACACCAAACATTTATTTTGTATTTTTACGCTTCGTTTGCCAGATGGGTCATTTTTTAATTTCTCATCATTTGTATGATTTATATATAAATAAATATATAAATATATATATATATATATACATCTCATATATATATATATAAATAAATATATATATATTTATTTATAGATATGAGATGTATATATATATATATTTATATATTTATATATTTATTTATATATATATATGAAATGAAATAATATGAGATGGAAAAGACACGACATGAGTGATTCATGAGATAATATTAAAACTACACGACGATGAGATTAGGATGTGATGACCTGTTTAGGTTTGGTAATATTTACTCCTTTATACTTCTCATTGTTCAGTCAAAGAAATGTCAACATGAAATGAGAGTTATCTCACAGCTGAGCCCTGCATTGTTTCAAAGTATAATCTAAATGCATATATCCCTTAACATTACATAATGATGTAACAACATTGTGTGTGTGTGTGTGTGTGTGTGTGTGTGTGTGTGTACCTGATGTTATTTGTCCTCTTTTATGCCGATGTGTTCGAGGACCACTTCTGGTTGCAGCGATTCGCACTTCAAAAAACACTTCTTTTTTTCCAGATCAACAACAACAACAACAAACGTCTTGCAGCTGCTCATTTTTATTTTTCATTAGCAAACTGTCAGAAAACGTCCGTTTCCATTCTGCGAACAAGCAGCAAAGAACATCGGCAGTAAAATATGGCTAAACTTCTATAAATACAGACATTAAAGTGTGTAATGAGTGTCATTTTTAAAAAAATGTTTCCTTACATCCTTCTTGTGGTGATAAAAAAAAAGAAGCAATTTTAATGCAATCAAAGTGGCTTCATACAGCACATATTATCAAAATAATCTGATCCCGTATTGATTACACTGTGTACTTATCGAGGCCTTATCATTCTACCCCTGAGGCTGAAGATACAGATGAGATCAAAGACATGAGAGGGATCCTGGTCCTGGTCCTGGTCCTGGTCCTGGTCCTGGTCCTGGTCCTGGTCCTGGTCCTGGTCCTGCTGAACTGAGATATTCATATTTTCTTGTTCTTTACTTTATTAGACTGTACATGTTCTGGATTGTATGCAAAGCTACGGACCAATCAGAATGCAGCATTAACACCTCTGCTAATACTTTTATCCTTCGCGACCAACGATATGAAACTCTGCCTCTAAATATTAGACTTTCTGACTCAGTGACTAAGTTTGAAATGACAATTTCAATGCATTTCTTTAATATTGGCTCTAACTGATAACTTATTATGATTTTATTATTATTTCTTGTCATTTTTAGATTTTGTGTATTTAATATATGAATGGGGATGAATAAATAAAGGTTAATTATTAATAATTATTAATTCATTATAAAAAATCACCTTTAAGAGGTGGCGATAACAAGATAACACTTTCATTCTGTGGCCCGTATAGTTAGTGAGGTTTATAATAGGGATTTAAACACCTCATATAATTAAGTTCATACGTTATCATCTTCATCTGCTCTACTTCCAGGTGAGGTTTCTTCTTTTCCAGATTCCTACTCATAAATGCTAATGCATGCTGCTACGCTGATGAATGTAACGTTCATGTCTTTGAAGTTTCAACGTGCCTCTTGAGGAAGCAGGAAGGAGAGGACACAAGGAGGCTTTCCAAGTGACTGTGCGATGCTGTTGCCAGGAGGAGTCTCTCTTCCCCCTTGACAGGTTGTCTTAATGCATTCTCCCTGAAACATTTACAACTTTCAGGAGTTGGAGTTATGTGTTCGGTGCACCTCTAATCGAACTGAGGTTCATGTTATTTCATTATTTCATTTTACGGTGAAGCAATCACAGGGAACACAATGTCACCAAGATTAGCAGCAAAGCAACAGGCTGCACATCTCTACCTCAACAGGCTGCACATCTCTACCTCAACAGGCTGCACATCTTTACCTCAACATGCTGCACATCTCTACCTCAACAGGCTGCACATCTTTACCTCAACATGCTGCACATCTCTACCTCAACAGGCTGCACATCTCTACCTCAACATGCTGCACATCTCTACCTCAACATGCTGCACATATCTACCTCAACATGCTGCACATATCTACCTCAACATGCTGCACATATCTACCTCAACATGCTGCACATATCTACCTCAACATGCTGCACATATCTACCTCAACAGGCTGCACATCTGTACCTCAACAGGCTGCACATCTCTACCTCAACAGGCTGCACATCTTTACCTCAACAGGCTGCACATCTCTACCTCAACAGGCTGCACATCTCTACCTCAACAGGCTGCACATCTGTACCTCAACAGACTGCACATCTCTACCTCAACAGGCTGCACATCTCTACCTCAACAAGCTGCACATCTCTACCTCAACAGGCTGCACATCTCTACCTCAACATGCTGCACATCTCTACCTCAACAGGCTGCACATCTCTACCTCAACATGCTGCACATCTCTACCTCAACAGGCTGCACATCTCTACCTCAACAGACTGAACATCTCTACAAGCTGCACATCTCTACCTCAACAGGCTGCACATCTCTACCTCAACAGGCTGCACATCTCTACCTTAACATGCTGCACATCTCTATCTCAACATTCTGCGCATATCTACCTCAACATGCTGCACATCTCTACCTCAACAGGCTGCACATCTCTACCTCAACAGGCTGCACATCTCTACCTCAACAAGCTACACATCTCTACCTCAACACGCTGCACATCTCTACCTCAACAGGCTGCACATCTCTACCTCAACATGCTGCACAGCTCTACAAGCTGCACATCTCTACCTCAAAATGATGCACATCTCTACATCAACAAGCTGCACATCTCTACAAGCTGCACATCTCTACCTAAACATGATCCACATCTCTACCTCAACAAGCTGCACATCTCTACCTCAACAAGCTGCACATCTCTACCTCAACAAGCTGCACATATTTACCTCAACAAGCTGTACATCTCTACCTCAACAAGCTGCACATCTCTACCCCAACATGCTGCACATCTCTACCTCAACAAGCTGCACATCTCTACCTCAACAAGCTGCACATCTCTACCCCAACATGCTGCACATCTCTACCTCAACAAGCTGCACATCTCTACCTCAACAAGCTGCACATCTCTACCTCAACAAGCTGCACATCTCTACCTCAACATGCTGCACATCTCTACAAGCTGCACATCTCTACCTAAACATGCTCCACATCTCTACCTCAACAAGCTGCACATCTCTACCTCAACAAGCTGCACATCTCTACCTCAACAAGCTGCACATCTTTACCTCAACAACCTGCACATCTTTACCTCAACAACCTGCACATCTTTACCTCAACAAGCTGCACATATCTACCTCAACAAGCTGCACATCTCTACCTCAACATGCTGCACATCTTTACCTCAACAAGCTGCACATCTTTACCTCAACAAGCTGCACATCTCTACCTCAACAAGCTGCACATCTTTACCTCAACAAGCTGCACATCTCTACCTCAACATGTTGCACATCTCTACCTCAACAAGCTGCACATCTTTACCTCAACAAGCTGCACATCTTTAGCTGTGGCCCATTGATAAGATACCGGCAGTGTGCTGCTCTCCTGGGGTATTCAGACTAAGTATATAATAACAACGATGTATTTTTACACGTTGATTGTTGCGGATTTAGAATATTTAAGCCGTTAATCAAAATGACCTTTGAACTCTCTTTATTTATTCTTTGCTTTACACATTATACGAAACACACTTCAGACGGATTAACGACAACAAAGCTCTCAGTCCTTGTAGAACATTGACTTCACAGATAGATGCATGGAGTTTAATCAGGTGTGTCTGAGTCCTCGGGGTCATGAGAAAGTGTCCATGCAGGTTCAGTCTCTCTAAATCTGGGACACCTTGTCCAGGTCCTCCAGGATCAGGTCCTGCTCTTTGCTGTGACTTCTAGCAGCCAGGCTCCCCCCTTCCTGCAGTGAGCACTTCCCATTTCCCACTAATACTGACCTGACGGAGCTGCGCCTGCTGAGGGCAGCGGGCTGCACCGGGACCACGGCGTTCCCTCGGAACCGGTTGGAGTAGGTCCTCTGGCGCCTGATGCCCTCGGAGCACAGCTGGAATTTGAAAGCAGCCTGA